>NW_019416306.1:1648052-1834682 GCF_000390285.2 Anoplophora glabripennis | reverse complement strand
CAGCGGTTTCTAAAATACAAAAATATATTTTTTAAGATTTAGACAAGATTTACATTTGAAAAAACAAAACAATTACAAGCCATAAAACAGTTAGATACCTACATAATTTTCCATTTCACACAACGCGATATGATCATGTGCCTATGCTGTCTATTTTCATCAAACT
Organism: Anoplophora glabripennis; assembly: GCF_000390285.2. Classification (NCBI taxonomy): domain Eukaryota; kingdom Metazoa; phylum Arthropoda; class Insecta; order Coleoptera; family Cerambycidae; genus Anoplophora; species Anoplophora glabripennis. Next base: position 1,834,516 of record NW_019416306.1, on the reverse strand, counting down.
AGACGTATAATAGTCGTAAGTCGATGCACAGCGGACTGTCGGAAATTTTACGATCATAACCGATTATACACCGAGAGATGACTATCACTTAACCATTATAAGATACGTTTTACATGTTAAAAACGGAAATATAATCAATATAAGAACGAATAATTCTGTTAATACAATTGTTATATATAAATTCGGATACTGGTCTTTATACAACAAATCTTCCCTACTATACAATTGAAGCATAAAGTCTATAACACATAATAATGTATAAGTAATTCATTATAACCTTTATTTCATAGATGCATTCTGTATTAAGCACCTTCCAGTTAAACTCATTGAATAATGAGTATGGAGATGATTGCTTTTTTTAATAAAAGTTGTATATTGGTTATAAAAGTTTGAATATGCGCTATACACATTATTCTAGATAAACAGTTTAATAAGCCCATTTCTTTCAGTGTACAAATGTGTTTTTAAGCTACCATGAAATGTTACCCAGGTACACAACCCACCCAGAGCAGATGTAGGTAAGTTATAATTATTTAAGTATCTACCTACTTCCGAAATGGTTCGTCATTCCAGCGCCATCTTTATGATAAGCCGTTATGGCTACATAATATATACCTACTACTAGCTCCTTCGCAAATTAAAATTACTTACGTATTTTGGTAACTGGCCAATAATAATAATTGTGACTCAATTTAATGTTGCGTAATTCATACTTTTATATTCACAAGTGTCACTTTTCAATAGTTCAAAGTTGGTAGATTGCCTTAAAAACAGTCACTTTGGTGTAATTAAGAAAAATGTTTTATCGCGTAGTAGTTTCTTCAAACGTTAAGACCTAACTAATAGCATAATTACCTTACCAATCTGAAATACCACAGTTAAGAAGTCATTATGACAGGTGCCCCTGCTGGGTGCTGAAAGCTATTTATTGTGTACCAGTGACATAAACTATACCTTCCATAAATTAATAGTAGTTCTTGTAACGGAATTTCTAGGAACCTCATGACCGTCCTGTCAATACATTAGTAACTTTAAACAGCTTTAGTTTTTATTCTAGTTAGTAAGTTTATCATTTATTATAATTTTGTATTTAATAATTTTCTCTTTCAGCGTAAAATATCATCTAGGTTGGTACTACTAAATGTATGTTGGAAAATAAACTGGCATTACATTTTCTCACTAGGAAACCCTTTCGCAGGCCTATAGGAATAAAGTATGGAGATGCTGATGGTCATGAAATTATCTGAACTCTTATCGTTTTGATCACTGCATTAATTATTCAGGATAAAAAACAGTTTTTTTTATTAATTTATTTATTATTACTGACCTGAATGAGTATTTTAAAAGGCACAAAATAGGTGCCCTTGGCAGTATAGAAGAAAGTACTTATTTCATGTTTTTCAAAATGCTCATTTAGAAATGTCATGAAACTCAGTTACATCCTGCATCACCTCCACTGTATGTGAGAAAAAAAATTATTCTTCCAAGGGATTAATTAATGATTAATTGATAGTTTAAAGACCTGTGCCAAGTCCATATGTAAAGGGTGTACCAAAACTAACCCAGGATTTGAATTGTATTCCATTTTCATTGCGAAGAGTTGGCAGCATTGTGCAGGGTTACACGTTGCGGTTAGCCCTTTATTTCATACACTATTTTGGAATTATTAAAGAATTGTATTTCTGGCAGTGCACTTTTATTAACCTGTAACTTTTTTGGTAAGCATTTCAGATCTTGTATTATATGAAACTTTTTACTTCACTTTCAAGATGGAGCCATACTTTAGGAACTCCCTGTATTACAAGATTTCTTGACTCTGTCTATTAATATATAGTCTAAGCATTCTGTGACGGCTAAATGTTAAATTTGCAGAAATTATTACCAGGAAAAAATACGAAGAAATTAAATTTTAAATTGAGCTTCTTCTTTAAATCTGATCTAAAATAAAGAACATGGCCAAAAAAATTCACAAAGGACCCCGCACAAATCTTATGGAAATTGGGTCCCGGTCAAATTCGCTGAATTTTTGATATGTGATAGAGTTCATCATACTGGTCAATTGTCTCAATGGCCACAAAGCTCAAAAATGGATAGTTTGGCCGGTACAGAGCTTTAAAGCTCCGAATATCCTCCACGGATTTATGTATATGCGCAGTGTGTATAGACTTTTGAAATAGCCTATTTCATTTTTTTTATTATCTAGGTTTATATTTTTGAGGTTGCTGAATTCAGATCTGTTGTTAGATTTTCAAAATTGACAGTTGGCAGCTGTCAAATAGCTGTCAATGTGCTATAATAAAGCCAAAAACTTGTTTTTTTATGTTTTATCTTTCTTTTTTTTTAGTTCGATAAGTTCAAAGACGATATCAAATCAATAACAATGACTATCGGCAGCTGTCATTTAGCTGTCAACAATTCTTCAAAGTCCGGTAATAAAGTCAAAAAATTATTTTTTGTTTATAACTTCAAGTTTTTTAGATAAGTGAATATAAATATGATATAAAATTATGTAGTCATCAGCTTACAGCTGTCAACAAGCTGTCAACTAACTGTCAAAATGCAATAATAAAGTCAAAAAGTTACTTTTTTTAAAAAGCTTTAAGTTGCTTAGATCACTGAGTTCAAAAGTGATGTCATAAACTTATATCATGTTTGATTTCTTATCCACAAAGTTAAGCACAAAAAATAAGTTACTTGCTCTATTATTGCATTTTGACAGTTAGTTGACAGCTTGTTGACAGCTGTAAGCTGATGACTACATAATTTTATATCATATTTATATTCACTTATCTAAAAAACTTGAAGTTATAAACAAAAAATAATTTTTTGACTTTATTACCGGACTTTGAAGAATTGTTGACAGCTAAATGACAGCTGCCGATAGTCATTGTTATTGATTTGATATCGTCTTTGAACTTATCGAACTAAAAAAAAAGAAAGATAAAACATAAAAAAACAAGTTTTTGGCTTTATTATAGCACATTGACAGCTATTTGACAGCTGCCAACTGTCAATTTTGAAAATCTAACAACAGATCTGAATTCAGCAACCTCAAAAATATAAACCTAGATAATAAAAAAAATGAAATAGGCTATTTCAAAAGTCTATACACACTGCGCATATACATAAATCCGTGGAGGATATTCGGAGCTTTAAAGCTCTGTACCGGCCAAACTATCCATTTTTGAGCTTTGTGGCCATTAAGACAATTGACCAGTATGATGAACTCTAACACATATCAAAAATTCAGCGCATTTGACCGGGACCCAATTTCCATAAGATTTGTGCGGGGTCCTTTGCAAAAAAAACGGTTTTTCTTAAATAACTAAAAAACTATAGCTCCCATCGAGAAATTTTAAATGAGAAAGTTATATGTTTTAAAAATTTACGTTCCCATACTTGCTATTTACTGTAAGTATAGCCCCTGGTAAGCCAAAAAAGTACATTTTTCGAAAATTAAAATATTAATTATATCTCCTTTTTTTTAAAAAAAAGGCGCCCTCCAAAATTGGCTTGATCTCAGCGGATGGCCCTACAGTAACGATTTTTAGTTTATCTTATACGTAAAGAGTTGTATTACCATGTTAATAAACAATTTTAACGATTTTATTAATTTTACGGATCAAAAAATGACTGAAAAAATTATACTTTTTTGGGTAGGTATGTTTTTTCAAATAACTATTTCAATTTTTATTTTATGAAAATGACTTTTAAAGAAAGAAGGTGCTGACATTTCCTCACGATTTAAAAAAAATGTTAAATGTTATTGTATGACCTTCTGGAGCCGAGATAACAGTTTTATTAAGAAATATCTAGACGCAATCAATATTTTACAGAGATGCGTTTGATGAAGGTTATTACTGAATATATGAATGCAAGAAAAAAAAAATGATATACTGATGTTTTGTACTAGTAATTGAGTAACAGAATTTCTATAAGCACTTCTCTATAATACTTGGACTAATACCTACCTAATATGGGAAATTACAGACAAATGTCAGTGTCAAGTACAATATTCTTGGTTTTCCACTTAGAGTTTATTAGATTTGACCTTAAAAAAACTGTATATTAATTTTACTGCAATAATTAGACATAGTATTAATAACTATTACTCTTACCTACATTCATGCCTTATGAACTTTATTACGAGCAACATTTTTAATGTACCAGTGTGACCTATTAAAGCGGTCGGGTATAATCTTATAAAAAGAGGCATAAGTTACCCTTGAAGCTTGGTAAAAGGACATTCCAGTTGTCTTTCTGAATGGGTTCTGGTGGAGACATCTAGACAAGTCAAGTCCTCAGGCCGCGGGCATATGCAAACTACGATGTAAATCTTTTATTTGCGCCTGAGCGGGACTTGTTCTCAGCTATTCTTTCTTGCTCCCATATCATCTACAAATTCTTGATATGGTGGACAGCACAATGGACAGAGCGGTGTTCTAACGACACCCTGTAAAGCGCTATCTGATTGCTCATATCGAGATCTACGTTTCGCAAAACATCCGTTCCGCTTAGCGCAAAGGGGTTCTCAGCTTCTCTTTTTAACTTATTGCCGCAGAGATGCAAATTGAATGAATGCATATATAATTTTACCATCGAAGAGTTCTAATGAAATGCTTGCGCATCTACTTTAAGAATATAGGTAAGTAATAATGTTATTTTCGAATTTGTTGTGATAAATTTATAAATAAGAAATTGCTTTGAAATTTCGCAATTCGAGAAATAAGTCATTAAGTTAAGAATTTTTTAAATTGCTTACAAGAAAAGGGATCTTTGGGGATTCACAGTAATTCAAGTCAGGCAGTTCTATTTCAAGTACTTCAAAATTCAAGTAGTAGGTACTTTTAAATTTTATAATATATTAGAACTTACCGGTCAGACTTGTAAAAAAAAGTTTTTAATTGCAAAATTAAGTTCTTAATTTTAATTCAATGGCTCTATTATACCCAAGAAATGCTATAAAAGTAAAAAATAAAAGTATTTGTAATGAATAATATTGTCAATACCTAAATTAAGGTAAATTAACATAACATATATGACTTGCATCTTTTTTCTTTACTAATCTAGACATGTTTCTAATGAACTGTTGCTTAATGTGTGATGAATATTTGTGGTAGAATAACTTTGGCCAGCTGTATTTCAATAGAAGCGGAAAATACTAGAATTATTTAATAAACTAGTTTTGAAAAATGTCTTTAAATTGTGGAATATTGGGTATAAAATTTGAACATTTTTCTTGAACAGTTTTGAAAAATTTGAGAATAATCAAGTAGTCAAGTAGATGTGAGGTCAAGTAGTAATGATTTAAAAATTAAGTAAAGTAGTGAATATTTAAGAGAAACTTTGTTGCAGGTTAGAGCAAATAGATTTTGAAATTATCAAGCTATTTAATTTCATGATTTTTTTGAGATCCATTTGAGATTTTACATCCACAGAAATTAAACAATTAAAGGTAAACAAATTCAAAACAGACAAATTGTGTCCAAATTTAGGGAAAAAGTATAAATCTGATTAAATTTTTCTGAATGAAATGAAAACTAGATATTTTCAGGGATAAAAGTGTGATATAAATTAGTTTCCTAATGTTCATTAAAAGAAATAATATGGGAAGCATACGTGCAAGACGCTGCTAATATATTTTTAATTTAATTTAATTCAAAGCAAAAATATGTTCAAGAGGATGTTGGAACATTTTGTTTAGATATATAGAATTATTTTCTTTATTTTTTAAAGTCTGTTTTGAATTTAAAGAAACTTAACTCGGAAATCCCTCATTCTTCGAATAATGTGAAATATACTGAATACCTACACGGTTTAAGGCGTCAGTACTTAAATCGATGTGTCGATCTGCCCGGGTTTCGAATCCCGCGGCCGGTAGACCGTAGATTAGCTATGCTTGTACGGAGGATTGGCACCCTCTGTGCAGGTATGGTAGGGTGGAAGAATGTTGGCTTGGGTCAATGTGAGAGATTGACACCGGTTGGCATTTGACCACCCCCNAACCACATTATTCCTGTTGTTAAATGCTACTATGGTGGTCTAGAGGTAACGGGCTCGCTTTGGAATCCAAAGGTTCGGGGTTCGAATCTCAGACAGAGCAAGACTTTTTTAATTTAAATAAAATTCGAAACCAACTTTAAATTTACCGTCAATTGCAGCCCACCTCTTTCCTTCACTCCGATCTCTATTGTGCATGCGTTTAAATCTAGAAATTTTGAATTTACCGCCAATTTGCCGCGATCTGATTGGTCGAGAGACGTGGCCAATTTGAATGCTACGCTCTGATTGGTCGTGGCCTAAAAGTGGAGGAGAGGGGGTAAAATTCGTCAAAAGTTTTCAGACTGAATCTCCATAAGAAAATACGTGGGGTTGTGGAGCAGGATCGGCACAGTTATTCTACTAATGTGAATTGGAGGGCCATATCTCAGTAACGGTGCTCCGGAGGAGCAATGTTTATAGGAACTTTTTTTTACTATTTTTGGCTATACTTTCACCCCCTTAAATTTTGTACCAACTTTTCCAAACACCCTATATATATATGATTCAGGGTGAAGTCGTTTTCCAAGGATTTTTCAATATTTCGAGGGGTGAGAAATCTGCTAGGGAATGTAAGGGTGATTTTGGGAAATTGCAAATGGCCTATGTCGCCAGCAATAAATTAGCAATAAAATATGGTGTCAGGTAAATGCCTGCATCTCCATTGGTTCCGGAGATATAGGTGTGGGTGACCTGACTTAAGTATTAAGTCAGATTATCCACTTTTTTTTGAGGGGGTGGAGCAATAAAATCGTTTTTGGAGTATAAGTTCAGCAATAAATTAGCAATAAATTATCCAACGTCTCGTATGCGGGAAAGCCGGTTTCCAAGGATATTTCAATATTTCGAGGGGCGAGAAATCTCCTAGGGGTTGTAGGGTTGATTTTGGGAAATTGCAAATGGCCTATATCGTCAGCAATAAATTAGCAATAAAATATGGCGCCGGGTAAATGCCTGTATCTTCATTGGTTCTGGAGATATAGGTGTGGGTGACCTGACTTAAGTATTAAGTCAGATTATCCACTTTTTTCTAGGGAAGGGGTGGAGCAATAAAATTTTGTTTGGTGTAATAAATACATTATTTAGAAATATTTAAATAAAAGTGATATTTTTAATTTCATATCTACATATCACGAGAACTAGCGGTTTTAGATCCTTGTACTTTCATATTTTTTGGTTTAAAATAATACAAATGGATAAGTTCCTCAACTTGTGAAATGAACATCCTGTAATAACTCCTACTGTTTTAAGTAATTTCGCAATTCTGTATTTAAAACATACTTAGTATAATTTTTAGCAATCAACAACAATAATCCAATGGCTCTTGCAAAGAATATATAGAATATTTAAAACAATCCAACAAGTCCAACATTTTAATCAGAAACGCTCTATTTTCACCTATCATTTTCTCATTAAGCTTTGTTCAGTCAATAAATAAGATCCCTGTGTAGATATTTCGCCAGGATTGCTACAATCGCGCCATCTTTAAAAGTAAGAATTTAAGAACTATAACTAATTGTGGGCGGTTAATAGTAAATGGATTTTGTGTAGACCTTTCGTGTTCCCCGCCCACCGTCACCTTCATTCGTAAAATTATCTTGGCTAACTCTTTCATGCCAGTTGCTATTGGACTATTTACAATAGGTACATGGTGAGTGTTACAGCAAATTTTACTTTCCCATCGGATTAATGACAACAATATTTCATCAGAATTCTCATGTGGCACATTTTCCACAAAGAGGAAACCATATTTCCTTCACACACAAAATTTATTTTCGGACTATTATGAATTGATAAACCATTTTATGTTTATAATACATGACGAATTAAATATACGATAGTAGCCATAAATCTGTTGCCACTGTCACACTAACACAGAATATTTAATTACTTATAATTAGGTACGAGCTTAAAAGTTACATTTAATTCGTATTTACAATACAGAAAACAAATTTAATTGTTATAACATGTATTAGCAATCTACATTTTAATGGATATGCACATACTTATATCATATTTTTGCAGATTTTTAATATCTTTGGTTCAACTACTTAGGTATATATTAAGGTTAAAAAAGTTACAATCATATTTACTCCACCAGTAAGGTGTATCTAAATAGTGCTCTCTATCGGTGAACACAAAAAGCTATTATTTTTTGAATGACCCTCCTAAAAACATAGTAACTAAAATGATTAGCTTGATTGATGAAGTTTTAAATTACTGCATTTGATTAAGCAATTATTAGATCCTTAACTTTTAGGAATCTTCTATTAAACTACTTTGTCAATTTTGAATAAATGCTTTTAAAAGCTAGAAGCTTTTGTCTGTATTCTTAGAAGAAGAATCATGTCTATGGTGTAATAAATTAGCAATAAATCAGCAATAAAATTTGGCGCCGGGTAAATGCCTGTATCTTCATTGGTTCTGGAGATATAGGTGTGGGTGACCTGACTTAAGTATTAAGTCAGATTATCCACGTTTTTCTAGAGAAGGGGTGGAGCAATAAAATTTTGTTTGGTGTAATAAATTAGCAATAAATTAGCAATAAAATATGGTGGTATGAAGAATACCGACTTATCNAAAAAATTTATTGCTCCACCCCCTCCCTAGAAAAAAGTGGATATCTGACTTAATACTTAAATCAGGTCACCCACACCTATATCTCCAGAACCAATGAAGATACAGGCATTTACCCGGCGCCATATTTTATTGCTAATTTATTGCTGACGATATAGGCCATTTGTAATTTCCCAAAATCAACCCTACAACCCCTAGGAGATTTCTCGCCCCTCGAAATATTGAAAAATCCTTGGAAATCGGCTTTCCCGCATACGAGACGTTGGATAATTTATTGCTAATTTATTGCTGAACTTGTACGCCAAAAACGATTTCATTGCTCCACCCCTTCTCAAGAAAAAGTGGATAATCTGACTTAATACTTAAGTCAGGTGTCACCCACACCTATATCTCCGGAACCAATGAAGATACAGGCATTTACCCGGCGCCATATTTTATTGCTAATTTATTGCTGACGATATAGGCCATTTGCAATTTCCCAAAATCAACCCTACAACCCCTTGCAGATTTCTCACCCCTCGAAATATTGAAAAATCCTTGGAAAACGACTTTCCCGCATACGAGACGTTGGATAATTTATTGCTGAACTTCTACGCCAAAAGCGATTTTATTGCTCCACCCCTTCTTAAGAAAATGTGAATTGGAGGGCCATAAATATGCCAAAATATGGCGCCGGGTAAATGCCTGTATCTTCATTGCTTCTGGAGATATAGGTGTGGGTGACCTGACTTAAGTATTAAGTCAGATTATCCACTTTTTCTTGAGAAGGGGTGGAGCAATAAAATCGTTTATGGCGTACAAGTTCAGCAATAAATTATCCAACATCTCGTATGCGGGAAAGTCGGTTTCCAAGGATTTTTCAATATTTCGAGAGGTGAGAAATCTGCTGGGGGTTGTAGGGTTGATTTTGGGAAATTGCAAATGGCCTAAATCGTCAGCAATAAATTAGCAATAAAATATGGCGCCGGGTAAATGCCTGTATCTTCATTGGTTCTGGAGATATAGGTGTGGGTGACCTGACTTAAGTATTAAGTCAGATTATCCACTTTTTTCTAGGGAAGGGGTGGAGCAATAAAATTTTGTTTGGTGTAATAAATTAGCAATAAATTAGCAATAAAATATGGTGGTATGAAGAATACCGACTAATCAAATGGATGACCTGGCTTAATAGACATGGCAGAATCATTTAGATACTACTCTGTTATTTCAATTTGTATTGTACCAATTAATGAATTTGTTCAATTCATGTAATAAATTATTAACATAAAAAATCCATGACATTATCCTCATAGGGTGTTTTCTTACGGTGAAAAGGTACAGTTTCTACTAAACATAACGAGATAACTTACTATCTAATTAACTGACTTTATTTGAGGGATACTTTTTAACTATTAAAAATGTTTTACCTATGGCTGCAAGAATAGAAAACAATTATTTTAATGGCAGCTAGATATTTTATAAGCATGTAGGTAGGTACTAATCACAGTTGATATACGAGCATATACGAACTACCCGTTTTTCATACGAACAACTTTATTGTTACTGATATATTGTATCAGTAATATTATACAGTAATACAATAATCAACAAGGCTTTCATATATTATGTGAAGGAATAAAAATGTTACGTAAAATAAGATTAACATATGCATAATGAAGGAGTATAATTACGTGTAATGCCTAGTGCTCGTCTACTTTGACTTATAATTTTTGTTTCAGTTTGAAAACAAAATTAATAATTGGACACATGCACATAGTCACTTGAAGTAAAAAAGATATTTACTAGTATCAAAACTCGTCATCCCATCATGAAAACTTAGCAGCCCCAATCAATTTTTTTGCTAGGATGGACGGTTTACCTATAGTTGCTGCCATAAAAAGATAAAACTGCAACAATAAATAAAAAGTTCACACAAAACTTTTAAACTACTAGTAGGCTCCTTTAGCAAAATGTAGCTTATTTTTTCTGGATCCTATTTAATCCAGTTATATTGTTAGGAATAATCAGTTTCTACTTGTGGTTAAAAGATATTTCCCTCAGTGTAGGTACTTCCTGTAAAAGATCGAGTATGAAGTGGCCATCAAAGATCAATTAATTTTTAACATAATTGTGCAATTACATGCTTTCGATAATTGCACTGCTATCTCACCTCTCTGCGCGAGAATATTATTGAACAACAACTACGCTAATGTGCGGAACAATAAAGGAAAATAATGATGGAAATTAAATTCTTGAAATTACCGCAAGACTGTAATCCCAATGGATATGTGGCAATGAACGTGATCCATGAAGGCACAGATCTAGAAAAGATTTCAATAAGTAGAAATTAAAATTGTTTTTTATGCTTCAAAATACCGAAAAATATAGGAAAGAGCTGGCATCACCACAAAAGTTAATGTGCATGAATAGTTGGGCTCTTGTAACAGTATATATCCGGACATGGGCCACATATGCAAAGATTACATTCAGGTCGTTTAAGACCACAGTAGCTTATGAGTTCTAAAGACAAACTTTAAAGGTATGCGCATACTAACCTGTACCGAACGAACCACAAGCACCACACGAGTTGCACCACTGCGTCCACGTATTCGCAACGATAATAATTTTGTGCTTTACCAGTACTGGTGAGGTGTGAAATTTAAATCATAAACATGGCGCTTGAGGCTTGTTGGAGATATTGGTCCGATATCTGCAGTGTTTGCGACTCGTCGAATCCGTGCCTTTTGTACCTTTATGTAGTTTAAAATGAGAGATGAGGGCAACTACATACCAACATGAGCTTCATTAATGTATTATTTAGTTATTGTAATCCGTAAGTAATTTAAAATACAGGGTGTAAATTTAACACATATTCTCTTGTTCTACCACAACCTTAGCTATAGCTCTAGCGTCACAACTACTATGCATATTGTCAATAAATTCTATTACTTTAAAAGAGCATAGCTTTTACTCCGTGTTCCACATTTTGAATTGCAAAAAAATTGTTTTAGGTTATCATAAGTCATTACATAAAAAAATTCCATGACATATTTTGACTTCTTAAAAACCATACAGATTGTTAACAAGTTTACACATATATTTTAATTACCGAAAATATATAGCTCATATAATCCGTACGATATTTGTTGAGATAGAATTTCAAGAAAAGAATAAGCCAATAAAGTTCTGTTATGAAAACTACTGTAACAATTTGCCGCGGCAGGGGCGCGCCTTGAAATTTTTCGCCATTGTCTTTCTACCTCGGGTGTTGAATGCGGTTAGTTCCAAGAAAGTGACGCAGGGGTCTTCTTGGAATTCTATCTCTACAACTATCGTAACAACTTAATATCAGAATAGAGAAAATCGAAATATTAACTACTATATGCTACAGAATTTAATTTGCAAAAGTTTATTAATCAACTGTTTTTGACTAACCAACTGACGAAAGCAAACAAATAAAAAGATGCAGGGTGTTTCTGAATTAAGTGCGTTTATTGAAAAGAGTGATAGAGGGCATGAAAATTAGCAACTTTCGTTAAGCAACTGATGGTCTAAAATGGTTTTAAATTAAAAAAAAATCTCATGAACGTTTAAATAAATTTAAAGCCATCTCTGGTGCGGCAGCCAGCTGTACCTTTGATATCGAAGTTACCGTGCGCTACAGTGCGAAAATGTCAGTTTTGACGGGTTAAATTTTGTGTTCGAAAATGCTGAAATGTATTCAAATCTCGTTTAAAAGTAACACAAAAATTAAACGAATAAACGAATTTCTTACCAATAGACGATATACTCCACAAAAATTGTTCAAAATTGTTTCCATGTGCTAATAAATATGCTTCCAATCGCGACGGTCAAAATTCTGTACCAAAAACACCACACCACACATTCACTGAAAACCGTTGCTGGAACCGAGACCTCTGAACAACCACCGCCGCCACCACCACCAATAAACATTAAGTGAGAAATAGTAGGTACTACTACTACTATTTCTCACTCAACAATAATACTGCAACACACAACGCACGTGCACAAGATACACATGGTCGTCTTAAATTTATGGTAAATTTTCTTAAATTTCTCGAAAACAGAGGCATTTTGATCATCAGTTGCTTGATAAAAGGTGCTCATTTTCGTGCTCCCTGTCACCCTATTCAAGGAAACGCTCTTATTTCGGAAATACCCTGTATAATGTATACGATATTTTATATATGTTTACTTTACTCAATGTAATAGACAAAAAATAGTTTCGTAAAAATAATTCTTGTCATCCTTTTGAAGCAAGAGTTTATCTAACTTTTTAATAAACAGCAGAAGAAACTAAAATAATTATGCCGCAAATTCGAACTTGGACATTTTGTATAACTATTTCTTCCTTGAAATATTACTTTTATGTAAAATAGATTTTTCCCTAAAATATGAAAGATTAGCTCGATACTAATGAACAAAAACATATATTGAAAAGATCATAACATAGAAAAGTGGCATTTAAGGCAAAAAATACTCTATACAATGTGAATACAAAAAATAACTAAATTTAAAACCCACCGTTTTCATGACATTTTCTTGATCAAGCAGCTTTAAAAGAAGCAAACGTACTAAATGGACACACTGTAGGTAAAATTATTTAAATAATAAGTCAAAACTTTAGGTTCAATTACATCGCGTTCTGGTTAACATAGATAATAGAATACTACACAAGTATATTTTAACGATATGTAAAAACTAATTTATTTTTAACCATTCGGTGCATTTCTAATTTTCTACTATTTAAAATTGCTATCTAGTGTCTACTGATATGATACATTTAATACCACTTTCAGTAGTGACCGAACCAAAAAAGAAGCATTAACTAAATATTTTTCTCGGGGCACGCTCCGCCTAGAAACACGGAATTTAAAACGCTCATGGGTAAATGAAGTCCGACTATTTTCAAACGGCTGATAATTTATCAACGTCCGAAGCAGCCTGTAAGCGGCCATTACTCTTGTGGCCTCACACAAACGTGCTGATTACTGTAAGAAACAATGTGGGAATATGCGCGAGTGGCCCCAATTATCAGCAAAAAATATCCAACAAATAGATACAAAGTGATTGCCTTCAACTTGAACATGGGTGTTGTACGATTACGGCGGCTATGCATCTTATTTTGTCCGGACAATAATCATAATTCAATCAGATGCGGGATGTACCGGTTCAAGAAGTAGGTATTACGTTTTGATATGGAATACTGCAACAGGGCAGATGGATTTGCCATAAGAACAAGGATTCTATGTACTTTCAAAACCTATTTTATCACATGAAGATTAATAATTATTATTTTGTAGACTTAATTAATTTGTTATATCTAGCCTAAAGGCAAAGTTTCACCACAAATGTCTACTTTGAAATGCATGTATCAGCGAGCCACCCTAGACTCTTAAGGTCAAACTACTATATGCAAAAATGCACCGTAATGGCGCCAGGGGCGCCAAAGTTTTGAAAAAAATATGGATAATCAGGTATGTGGTATGTATGTGAATTTGGTAAAAGGCCTTTCCTGATGCAGTAAAAGTTACAAATACCAGTTATGGAATATGACATAATTTGCAAAATAATTTTATTAAACATCATCAACAAAAGTAAAAGTAAATAAATACGTATACGTAAACAATAACATATTAAATGATGTAAACCATCAGATTGAACAATACCCGCGTTTATTCGTCTCAAAAAATTAAATTGACTAGACGGTGTGAGTTATCAGAATTTGGGAAGAGACAGAATTTATTTAAAAAAGTTTTAGCATTCACAAAAAAAAAATGTGACAAACGGATAATGCACAAAGAAAATACGAATATTTTTTAAATAAAGTATCCAATTTGAGGCATTTGTGCAAGTCGGTAATTAACAACTGCATCAGGAATTTACTAATATATTTTCACATACCGAATTTCGATCGGTGCTTTTTCTTATAATTAATTATTGATATTTTTTCAAAATCTTTGACACCTCTTTGCGCCCTTACGGTACATGCACTAGTCGAATTATTTAGAGCAAAAGTATTTTTTAGTACAAATTAGCAAATTAGTGTTCTTTTTATATCTGTACAATTTTTTAATTTTTCCAACTAGTTTCGACTTTCTAAAACGATCAACCAAGAAAAATGAAAAGTTACGTAGGACTGGCTAAGTTTAACTGTTTCGTATTACATTTTAATTAATATACATACATACATACATTAAAATACCTATCAGGGTATTGTATGAAGTATGCAGACACACTTTCCCGATGATGGCTTTAGAAAGTCGAAACTAAGTGAGTAAAATTTTCCCAAAAATTAAATGAAGTCAAACAATGTTCAATATGTTTTGAATTCAATAACATTTATTGACTTTGATATAATATTTAGGAGATTTTTTTGAATTTATTTGAATTAGCTTAATATATTTAAAATATAGTAATAGTATATTATGCAACGATCATGTAATGATGGTTATTAATACACGAGCATTAACCGAGATACGAAACGAGCCGAAGGCGAGTTTCGTATGGTTTATGCGAGTGTATTAATAACCATTACATGAGAGTTGCATACGCTATTTTTTCTACACCCGATAAATAATCAAAAACCATAAATTTTATATTTTTATTGAACACAATAGGTAACAGTAATTATTCGTATTTCTATAAAAAAAAATCTACAAAATTGTAATTAATACCTCGGGTATTGGTATTGCCATAGATACAAGAAAACTATAAACATTTTATTTGTATTTTCGGAGAATGTCGAAATATTATTTGTATTTCTCCAGTCCATAAACCGTTGATAAAGTTTTTCGTACACTTTCTTAGATTTTTGGGGTAAAATATTTTGAACTGCATTTTCTGCTTTCTCCGATATGTGTGGAGGAGTCGATGGTAATTCTTCTATATCGCTGATATCAGACATTTTGATAAATTATCGAAGTTTAGCTAGGCATCTACGAAAATTTAATACGTACTTATTTTGACATCTAAAATAATTACATAGGAACCTAGGATAAACGTCAAATGCACAGCATGCTTGATTGAAGAATTATGGGTTTCTATTGATTAAAAATCTGTATCGTAATGAAAAATCTGTATCGTAATGGGTATCATTATGAAACGAATTATGGGCATATAAGTGCATTGTTATAATACGGGTGTAGAAAAAAATATAAGAGTAACTAATAAAGTACACATTTTTTATAATTGGTTCTTGTTTTCTCGTTTCTTTTTATCCGAATCTACTGAATAGGTATTTAAGTGATCCTTTAACGTTTCCTGATTTATTACGTAAGAGTATTATCTTATCAGTAGGTAATTACATTATTAAAAATTGACTTTAATTATTATGCTAGTGTGTGCCATTATGTATGATAGGGTAGTTTTTCATGTATTTATATTAGATCTATTTGTACGGAAAAAAGAGATTATAGGAAATCTAGCAACTGTAAAGAAAAATAGAAAATCATCGAAATCTATGATTCCGATATTCGCAAACAATTCCATCCATACGTGATCTTTTTTAAGTGAGTATTTGGACAAGGTTTATAACATGAATGAACCTACGACTTAAAAATTTCATTGTTTCTCTTCTAGTTCACGTATTAACTATTACAATTTTTAAAATATGATCTTGACTGGATTCAATCACTGTGATGTAAAAGAAAACAACAAAAACCTATTACTACGGATGAGTTTTATAAACGATCAATTTTAAACACAAAAAATATGAAATTCCTATTGTATAGCCGTCACTCCCTGTTTCACATTTATTGCAGAAGACCCTGCTGTCCCCTCTCGTGTGTATAGAGGAAGAGCAGAAAGGGATTTTTGAGAAGGGTGCTGGATAGATAGAATGAGCATCGAAATGTACCCAAAAATAACGCCATCTACTGCAAACTTCCATCACCTCCCTCTTCGTACACCGCAATATAGATAGCGCTGGTGTTTCCGGATTATGTATGAAATAGAAATTTATCTTTTATTTATATTTGCTCATCATTCTAATTATGGTAAGAAAATACAAATGCTGCGATTGCAAAAATTTTGCTTTGATTTCATACCGTCAGTTTTATATCTACAATAATAATTTGTATTCTATTCTGATAGAACTTCTTGATCATTATCAACAAAATTGTATATACTTAATAGACTTATGACACTCTTTTGGGTATACCGGGTGTTACAAAATTTGCGGACACGGACTGTGGGATCATATTAAGCTAGATAAGGTGATAAAAAAGTGTCTTTATGATTTTTCAATCAGACCAATATTTTTCGAGATATAGCAGTATCAAATATCCAAAAATATTAAAAATATATATTTATAAATTTCAATTTTCAATCATTAAATAAACAATTACGACAAACGAGTTACAACAATAGTTCAAAATTTCCACCGTCTGCTGTTAAACATACCTAAGCACATTGTGCTACTGCTCTAATGGAGTTGTGTATCACCTCTGGTGTTATTTGCTGAATTGATTGAAATAGGCGGTTCTGCAATTCATTCAAATTTGCCACTGTACACTGTTCTGTACACCAACGTTTTTAAGAAGCCCCAAAATAAAAAATCACATGGCGTTAGGTCTGGACAACGAGGTGGCCAAGCAAATGGATCGCCTCTGCCAAGCCAACCGCACTGCTTCACCTGCATGATTATTTGAAGCTCCGAGAGCCATCAGCATATCATACTATTCACGATTTGAATAATTGTGGCCTATTATTTTGCAGTTTGTATTGACAGGTACTTTTACTGTACTCTAACGATGTCAAAGTATTGATAAATGCTTTTTGAATTGTCATTAATTGTTATAGAGCTGTCAGTTTCAAACAATACAACAACGCCAGAGATAGTAGGTACGCAACTCCATTCGAGCTGTAGCACAATCTGCTGAAGCATGTTTAGCAGCAGGCGGTGGAAATTTTGAACAATTCGTTTGTCATAATTGTTTATCAAATGATTAAAAATTGAAAATGTTTATTATTTTTGGATATTTAAAACTGCCGTATCTCGAAAAACATCGGTCTGATTGAAAAATGATAGAGACATTTTTTTATGACATTATCTAGCTTAACATGATCCCATAGTCCGTGTCTGCGAATTTCGTAACACACGGTATATCCCTTCCTATTACAAATGTAGAAATATAAATTCGTTTTCAGAATTTAATTGTCTTTTGCCGATTTGAGGACAAATGCATTTGTAATTAATTCTTTGATTTCTAAATTTAAAAATATTAGGTACTTACTTAAATATTACTTAATGCTTTTATTTTTGCTAAGCTTAGTAGAAATATCGAATATTTTTATACTTAGCTTGTGTATCCCATTATTTTATAAATAACGCTTCAACGATGTCGAATTACACCTATTTATTTAATATATTGTGTCGTCAAGAGTAGAACCAAATCCAAAAAAAAACAGCTACACTTATATCGGATTCATAAGATCCACGCATGACTGCATTAAAAGCTATCCGATATACTTTTTACCAATTTGAAGAAGTTAACAGGAGCAAAAATATATATGACGTTGGAAAGAAAGCCGATACTTCACTGGATGGATCAGTCATGTGAGTGGCCGACCGTACAGGCGGATCGCAAAATGATTTATACTCGACCCGCCACTTGCCCATGTGATTATTATTATAATAGCAAGACTTTTTGATAGCTTGCCTTGGGCCACGATTCTCATTTTTCAGTTAACTTTTATTCGGATTTCATTTGCGTCTTCTTCTAACAAACGTAATTAACTAATAACAAAAATAGATGGGACTATGATGACTTTGTACTATTCTCTTCAGAAGGAAAATAACTTTGAATGTTTATTCAATTAAATAAAGTATTTGTTTTTGGCTTTATTTTATAATAGAAAAATTTGAAGCAGGAACAGATTAAATAAACGTAGTCTCAAAAAATTGGTGGTTGCTATTTAAAAATAAATTATTATGATGTCAAAAACAATTGAACATAAAACTGAACAAAATTGTTTAACAATATCTCCTCGAAAAACAAAATTTTATTTTATTTGCCTTTGCACTTACGGCAAAATTTATTTGTTTTTGTTTCACGTTTAATATTCCTGACTTTTGTAATACATTGTAGATACCTATATCACACCTAGATGCATCCCCCCTGCAAAATACATATTTTGATTCAATGATTCAGTCACTGAATATGTCAAAAAAGATAACTTTATTCTATGCCCCTCGACATATCAACTGTTTATATGCTTGGCAATTTACCTTTGTTAAATTGTCAGCGGATAGTTAGCTGAAGATAGAGGTCAAAAAAAAGTTGACAATTTCCTTTAGTTTTTGGTGCCAACGTCAATTATTAATAATTAAAATATTATAGTAGGATTATTTCGTAGTCGTACTTACATTAATATTAATAGGTGTACTACCCTTTAGTTGAAACTGAAGACTTACCTGAAACAAACAGAAAACAGTTAATCATTAAAGAATTGTAATAATAAGTACAAATTTAAAATTTATTTAAATGCTAAAAGTTGCACTGCATTAATATTTTATACAGGGTATTTGTTGACTAAGCATACCTATTCTCCATTCAACTTAAATACACAATGGGCTCTTAGTATTTGTCTCTGAAAGCAGCCGTTTTGTAAAAAAAAAACGGGTTTAAAGTTAAACCTGCTTTGAAATTTTGTAAGTTGAATCTTTAAGTTTTTGAAAAACAAATGAAAAAAAGTCATGTGCTATCTATTACAAATTAATATCACCAAATTAGTGAAAATAAAAAAAAACTAAAATTCGCAAAAATAAAAATATAATCAAAATACTAAAACATTCCGCAACCAAACCGTTGCGGACCCAAATGAACTTTTTATCTCAAAATCAGTTCAAGTTTGTACAAGTACTTAATAAACATGCTGTATAACGATTATTAGTACTTATGGTGTTTAGTTAAAATGGTCCTGATAAATTAATTTTCGTTTAAATACAACTTTAAATATTAATAAATTTTAACTAATAGGTATAAATAAATAATAATAAGCAAATAAAATAAATGAGGGTCTAAATCGGGTATTTCACATTTTAAAATATTTAATCAATGAAAATAAAGCTTATAGACTTTATTACAAATAAGATCTAAAATATACACTGAATATACGAAAAGATTCCTCTTTGAATAGTTAAAAATTTATTACTTATTCTTTCATTACCTACATAGTTACTGTCAATCAAATACAAACAGTATGAAATTTCATCTACTTCGACTGACCAAATCTTCAGAAACTTTAGAAAAACCAGAGAATTTATTCCAGAAGCAATTTCAAGAACGATTCTTAAATTCAAATAATTGTCAAAAATTTTGTTAACGAGTAATATAAACCGCTTTGTGGACAATAGTATCATATCCTCCACCGCCATATTAAGTCTTTCAATTTGGCTGCGATGCAAATTTAATAATACCTACCGCAATGAAATAATACCGATTCAACTAAATATACCGACAATATCAATAGATAGGTACATCTATATTACAAATTGGAACGTGAAATTTTAACTAAATTATAGGAAAAATAGGCAAAAACTCTTTGAGTATATATTAATCATAAGATTATCTAATATTAAACATAGCAACAAATATAAAAATTATTGGACGTTTCCATTAGGTGTTCCATTTGGAAAAAACAAACGTGACCAGTGTTTTTCAGAATTAACTTTTCGAATATTGGATTAAATTCATAATTTGGGTTAAAGACTAATTAAATGGTCTCTTGTCACAGAAACAGATACCTGTTATTGCCGTGCTAATTCATTCGGTTTATCTGCCTGTGATAGTCGCATAAGCTATAACTGTATCTTAATTAAATGACAGAATCTAATAACATTAGTTTCATTATATTCATCGGTGCTTAGAATGTAAAATAGATATTTACTGGAAGTTTATATTAAATTATTGAGGGATTAAAGTAATTAAATAAAAAGACAAACGGTATAAATTAGAAATTCAGATGTAATATGGTAATTAAGATGAAGGCAGATAAACCATCACAATAGTAATAAATTACGGATGGGAAAGTGTGAAGAATATGTAAACGACTCCCTATTGGGTGTAATAGAGCTATGCCAATTACGCTAATAATATAAAATTAAATACTCGTAAAACCAGTGAGTGCACATGAGTAAACTACCCATAACAATAAAAGTAATAGGCCAGCGATAAGGTTAATTTAATATTGGCAACAGTTTAACCGAGTTGACACAGTTTTATGAGGATTTAAGTGGTCGTTTAACATAACCTCCCAGATCGCGAGCTTTTGGAGGAAGCTTATCGGCACATGCGCCCATCTGACGGTTTTACGATCTCATAAAACCAATTCCGTGACTGTTATGCGCATTAAACACATCGTAAAACTCGTAAAAGTCAACACCAATACTATAATCATTCTGTGTATTTCGTACCTCCAATATCTGATTAATGTCTTCATATTCAGCTAGTATATATGTGTAGGCTCCTACAATCATTTTTCGTTTAGCCTGTTACAAACTTTCTGGGATATAAACCGACGTTTTAGAAATTAACGAAAATTTGTATTAGACTTTAATATTTCAATAATTACAATAATAAACATTTTACTCTCCTTTTTTAGCTTAACGTTCTCTTCTTTTATATACGAATATTGCACTAGTGAGTATATATTTGTGCATAAATTCATGTAATTATACATTATACGCTTTATCCTAGTACAAATAGTACTGTAAAAATTGTACTGTTCTAGTTGTTTACTTACTGTGAGAAGTTTTTCACAAGAAGAATTAAACAGTTATTTCTAGCTATTTATTTGTAGACATGACTAGATAAAACCGATATTATGCCTATTATATGATACCTGTTATTAGAAGAAGAATTAAAGTTATTTCCAGCTAAGTAGTCCTTTATTTGTAGCAAACAGGACTTGATAAAACCTATATTATGCCTTAACCAAAACTTTAATCAGGGAGATGATACCTGTTATTACAAAATCTCGAAACAAGGAATCTAATTTAAATTTTCAAAACTAAATTTGCAAAATTTTTGTAAATTAAACCGTTTTGCATAAAATTATAGAAGATAGAGGAAAAAATCTTAGTGTCACTTTTCTCAAAATGCTTAGTACTGCTAAACTTCCATTGGGTGTTCCTTGATCAAAATTAAAACAAAAAGTCACATATTTAACAGTTAATTTATTTATACTTATAATATATTTAGTAGGTACTTAAAGACGTTTATACTTATTATGACTATCATCACGGCCTTAGATGATGTGTTTGTTTTATTTGGTAATATTTGTTGCACGAAAATATATAATTTTACTCGAAAACCGTGGCCCTTGGAGAAAATTTTCCAAACTACCCTCACTCTTCCATACTACAGAGTCTAAATATTTCAAGAGGGAAAAAACGACATTTTCTGTCAAGGTAGCATTGAAGAAGTGAGTTCTATACAAGCCATTTCTGTTATTCCCTATAGATATGCATCATCAACAATCAAAAACATGTACTGATATTTCAACTGATTTTTTGGAAGTTATATAAAAAAGAAACATTGTGAGCAGCATCTTCAAATTGCAATATTTTCGTAAGGAGTTGGAATTGACCATCAGTTCAATTGAACTTTTTGTATTATTTTTTACCAAGACGACTTTGCGGAAGTTTGACAGTCGAATTAACGGATACGACGTAATATCTATTGGAGAAGAAGTTTTAATTAAATAGCATCACTAATTTCTTCGTCAATTTTCGCGATTTCAGTTTGCACTTATAATACGTATCCAAATATATTTCATATCTATTTATTGCTGTTAAATTGGTTTAGGTGGTATGCGAATTGATAAAATTAATTACTATCCTATAAAATGATTCTCTTTTGTTACCATCAAAAATCATCAGTGTATTTTTGAAGAAATTACCTTCAGAAGTAAACATATATTATTGAGAAAATATAATTTTTGTCAAAGATTTTGAATATTTGAGGTTTGACTGAACAATTAAGTTTAGTGAATTTTTGTTGAAAGAGCTCCCTCTAAAGAAGAATGCGAATCATTTGAATATTAAAACAGCAGAGATGATAACGACTTTGGAGGTCACTAAGCCATTGAAATTAATAAATTAATACTATGTTTCGTTAGATAATCAGATGCCTAAACCAAAAATTTTAAGAATGCGATTTACAAAACATTTAAATTTGTTGACATTTTAATGTAGCAAAATATGTTGAAGTTGAAGAAATTAATCAAATGTTTGATTTGTCTCAATAAATTGGCAAGTAATAAAACAGATGCTTACGGTCAAAAACGCACTTAACAAGATTATACATTGCATGTAATGTACAAAACATAGTTTTCAGACATTTATTATGCTGAGTATACCCACTAGTTTTCTTTGGAACTGAACTACTTATCTACTTCTAGAGTCCGGTTTAGTATAGACATAGACTAATAATGGTTAGTGCCTACTCATTTACTTACTATTTCACCAATTGTAAGATATGAAATTTTCTCTGACATAAATATGTTAAAGAAGGAATCATCAAGGACATTTAATGTTTATTCCAGACTTATTTATATTTTGATTTCTTTTTAGATTTTAATGATTACGCAAATTAAACTATTACATATTTAATGGTTATATGTTTAAAACTTTGTTGACGTGTCAAGAGTTTTGCTTTCCTTGCATAGATCTAGTTTTTTAGAAGTTTAATTTGTTTTAGGTACTAACAGAAATTGAATCATTTATTAAAACACATCAATTAAGTATGATGCGAGTTTAACTGTAGGTAATTATACATGGGTATATCGTATGGAATGGCATTTTAAGTTTTTAAAATGATTTCATAATAATGGAAACACGAAGCGCACAGTGCAGCAAATGGTTATTTATGTTGTTTTAAAATTCCTATATTTTCAAAACTATTGATTTTTTTTATGAAACTAAAGTAATCGGTTTATATTTGTTTAGTGTATGTATGTAATGATAAAGGAAAAGATTTACCTAAAATTTAACTTTGACTTTCACGGTCTCATTATAACAACGCACTGCACATTATCCTGTCAAGATGCGTAAGAATATATTTAATCCAATTGACGGATTACACTCAACACCATTTCGTATGCGCTGAGGATCGAGGTTTTGGTAATAAAGAACAAAATAACACTGAAATGGAACACAGCATTATACAAAATAGACGAATAATTTCGATTCGTGGTAGCACACGCAAGGCTTCGAACCCATACAGGTGATTGGCTGGTTGCTTCACATGGAATTTATTGTTGTGCTTCTGAAAGTTCATGTATGCATACATGGATTTATAAACACTTGCCAACCGCGCTGTGTTGGCTTAGGGAAAGATCAGGTTGATAATATAAGAAGTAGTAGGTATATATAGAAATGCGATGATGCGGAATAAACAGAACATGTTAGAAGAAGGTTTATTATTACCTATAGCTGATATTGTAATGGTCTAATGATTACAAGAAAGTATTCAAAGTATTTTATATATTTTAATAAGTACGATAGAGGTTATTTAAGTGTATGCAAGACATATAATTTGCCTTCATAACTCATAAATATCAACGGCAAATTATTTAACGTATTTATCTTACTTATTACTGTAATTTCTGCAACCATTAGACAATACCTAGAAATTTTATCTTGACAACATTGAAGATGTAGTGAGTTACATATAGGTGAACTTTAAAATTTGTTGGTTATATTGTTTTATATATATTTTCGTGCCAAACATTGACGTAGTGACCTGACGCGTATACGGCAAAGTGTTTAGCAGACCAACGACTAAGAAAATGTCACAATATAGTTTTTCATTAACTATATGTCATTAACTTCTTTAACATTAACAGGAAAAACGGCAAAATGAGAAGTAACATACACTACACACTCTCTAAAAATTAAAGCAATATATAATAACACAGTTTTGTCATTATGTCTTTAAAAAAATACTATACTTGGTTGTTTGGCTTACTTATTCAATCAGATTAGTCACGTGACCACCCGTGTGTAAAGAACTCTGCTAGCGGTCTAACAGACCACATGTTTGTTATTCGGATTGAGTGAATTGAGTGAAGATAAGTCAAATTTTTCTTACAGTGTAGTCATTCACCTAAATATATAATGTTATTATAAATAAATACTGACGTAAGGAAATAATATAACAATGTAAATTACATAAATCTTCATACTTATAGCACTACTGTAAAAAAATTTAAATCAATTTCACTCAATAATGTATTCTATCCACGCCCGATTTAGTGAAATATTCACTCTATTATGAGTACAACCAAAATTTTATGAGTGAAATTATTGCAACAGAAGTGAGTGAATTTTACTTAAATAGAAGTTTCTGCTTCTATCAAGTGACTTTTGACTCTATTCTGAGTATGTAAAACCATTTTAGTTTAAATATCATTGTATTAAAGTCATAAACTACCAAGCTGCCGCAGTGGTTTCTACACAGATCTGTTTTAGAGACACTATTTTAGGTCTCGATTAAAAGAATTGGTTAACAGATCGGACAAATAGATGGCCGTAACCTATATTGTACGTTACAGATACGTAAGTATAGGTAATAATCTAACTATCCGTATATTTAATCAAATATTAATAGAGATTCCATTATTGATTTTTCAATTATTGTAATCAAACCACTGCTTTGAAACACAACTGTCATCAAAATAACCGGATAAATAAATGCTTGTACTTACACGCCATACATCATGCCACGATATGACCTAATGAGGTCGATGGGGATAGACAACGACAACGCACGACAACCATAAAATGGGGTGGGGTCACTCAATAATGAGGACATTTACTCCGACTTCGGTACAAGTGTACCAAATACGAGTTTATCTGGAGAATTTATAATTTATATTTATTACCTATATTGGAGTGAAAGTATTCAGTTTTAGTTTCATATCACAAATGAGTAAAATTATCAAAATGTTCAATACTGAGTGAAAATGTACTCAATCATTTCACTCAATGCTTTATTGCTTTCACTCACACCGATTTTTTTTTTACAGTAAAGAGTATGACAAACATCAGTTTTAGCCGTATTAAACTTTTGCCACACAAGGATCAGGAATGCACTTTAATACTATTTAATTGTCTCCTATTTACTCATTGTTTTATTTACTTTGATTTCAGTTTAATATTTTCAAAAGGAGTTACCATTATACTCGAATTGGATCCACACCAAAATACACCTAGATGCAGGGACTAGCCCAAAATCTCCATCAAGAGAAAATGCCTTCATATGATTGAAAAATCCCCGTAACGCTTTTTTCCCAAGGAAATATAAGAAGAATATTTCTATTAATACCTTATTCATTTTAAATTAAAAACCTATTTTATACAAAAATATGTCTCATTTCTATCAGATAAATATATACTATTTACCTACGTACTACATATTTACCTATGTACTTTAAAGAAGCCTAAGATTAATTCAAGCTTCATACAGAAATATGAAAATAAATTTAGTAACTCATTTTTAAATTTCAACATTGACTTTTGGAGAACCATAAAGAATTATGTATCAGATACAACGTGTGTTATTTAAATAAGTACCCCTAGTTACCTATGTTGTTTTTTTCTAAAGAAATTGCGTAACATGTGCTTTTAAGTACTATTTATTTTAAGAAAGATGTTTAATTACTTTAAATACATAATCTTCCGTAGATTTACCTTTATGTACGTATATTTTAAAATTTTATATTCAGAATTAATAAACCTTTCATTGTTAATCTTGTTATTTAGGTACATCTTACCATACCTTATTGAAACAAATATAAACAAATAAAAAACAGATGCTTGGTGGATGCAGATCGATGGTCGATTTATCGAGTTGTAAATTTACATTTTGGGTGAGTTATAGAAAGTGTAACATTTTGGTTTTGGGTGAGGTATAGAAAGTGTAAAATTACATACTTAATGTAACTTTACTTGTATACGGTATTTTTAAAATACCTAATATGGCGTCAAAATAACCAATGATTTAGTGTGCAATTTTACATAAAATTTTTATGAACCTACCCTCAATTCTTCTTTGAAACAGAAAATAATAGGTATTGGACGAGGCGTAAGAAGTTGTGGCATGTTTTAAAATCCGTTAAGGACTGTTGTAAACATATGGATGTTTATTACGGAGTATGTCGTGATACAGTAGAAGGATAACTCTAGTAGTATACAATTTTGGCTAAATTTACATGTTATTACACTAATAATTTAGACAAAGGTTTGATTGACTAATAACAATTAATATCTGCCTAACGTTTATTCTGCCAGTGTCTTTTATGCTATACTATTTTGGACGTAACTCTCTTACTGCTAGAGATAGACCTACCAAACTAAAGAGGTTCTAATTCAAATACGCAACATATAAGAAATTATATATAGATAATTTTGATTAAATATTTTTCTGAGGATAATGAAGAAACGAGACAAGCAAGTCTCATGTAACCTAGTTATGTTATTCTCTCTAACAAAACTGAAAGAAGACTAATAATTTAGATACCGCTTGGGGCGCTTGGTATGTATTATCATAAAATAAAAATTATTGAGGAATGAAGTCAAACAATAAGTTTGGTTGAAGATATAATTCTCTTTGAAGTTAGAAACTAGGTAAAAAGAAACTCATGCCATGAGTTTTAATTGCAAGATATTCGAGAAAATTCCTATTCTTATGTTTAGAGTACATAATCTGTAGATATTTAGTTTCAAAAAATTACTAAAAAGAAATTCACATCGAAAACATAGTAATTAAAAGTATAATTACGTAAGACAATTTTGTTATTCTTACATAATATTTTTGTTGCACTAAAATTATAAAGGGTCACTTTGTACGTTTTCAAAAATGTTCCTTTAAATCCTTCAACGATATCGAAGAGATCTGCAATACGGCCACATTGTGTGTTACAATTTTCTGTTTGAAATTGTAGAAAAGAAAGAGTAAAGGCAACGACGAGGGTTCGTGCCTGTGAATATAAATCTTTAATTTGTATGCTTACAGTTGGCGCTCGCAGCTTACGGCACGATCCCGGACTATTGATTTTAGAAGATACAGTTCGAAATCTGTTTGAAGTTCACCGCTAGAGCCACGGAGGGCGTTACACAGTTTTATGGAGCCTCTGGTGGAGAACAGCTCCACTAGCACTATTGATTTTTATTACAGATTTCTACTCGGCTCTTAAAGGTCGTTGAGCCTCGATATAAAAATCTGTAATCGTAAGGACACACATTCAAATCCTGTACAGGGTGGACCAGGTAACTTTATTATAATTCTCTACAGTTTTTCTCTAAAACAAATTCATGTTATGCTATTAACTTAACGCAAACAAATAAATGTAAGGTACAAAAAATAAGATTAACAAAAATTAAAATTATAGAATGTAGGATGAAATGAAATATGACATTTCAGGTTCAACACCAAAGTGCAGGTTAGTATAGCATGAATGAGATCTAAATATATTTGTTTTTAAATTTAAAAATAATTTCTTACCTAAAAATTTTTTCTTAAAGCATTCCTTTGTAAGAGATTGTTTTGTTTTAATATTGATTTAATTTTTTGATATTTCGCTGTTGTCCTGCCTAGATACAGAAACTAAACTAAAATAATATAATTGAAGAAATTTTTTTATCTATACCTACTTTATCCGTACTTGTAAGTAAATTTTATTAATAAGAAATGTATTGCAGCCTATACATTTTCCTATAATTTTTTTTACAGTCAACCTGGTAATACATATACAAGGTGTAGGTACAAATAGCCTACAACATTTTACCAGTGCATTGTGTAACTAAACACAGGCAGGTAAATGTCTGCTAAAGGGGCTACCCCTTAAATATAAGCCCCTAAAAATAACTTTTTCTAGATTATATCCCGAATATGAGACAATGAATTTTTTAAATCAGTTTTACTATTATGGTGCAAACTTAATGTCAAAAAAATAATTTGTGGTAGATTTTGGCCAAATTTTATTTGTATACTTTTCCAATATTTATTTAAAAAATTTGAAATTTTAAACAATTTTAAGAATAAAACTGATTTAACCTGTTCTAAATCGAAAACCATTTGGATCGATAGTATCTAATAAATCATGAAAAAAAAGTGAAAATTTATTGAGTTTGCATTTGTATAAAATAAATTGCAGCATTAGTGCCATTACAAAATAATGGAAGAAAATACAACTAACAATTCCTATACCAAAAACTTAGAAAAGTGGTCGCTTTTAACCGGTGTCGTCTTTGGATTCTGTATTCAAGTTCCAATAGACTCTTTTGGTGTGACGTCACATATTTAGGCAACCCGCAACAAATTGTCATGGTTGAAATTGTCCAGACCGAATCTGGCCCTTGTGTTCTATTTACATAGATATTATAAAAATTAACAACTTCAAATAAATTTATTTTTACAAGGATTTAGAAGCAATGAAGAACAGCGACCATGTGTTTCGTACAATAGATACACTAATGTGCTTAAAACTTACAAAAAACAATATAAAAGAATATTATATATATAACATTAACCGTGTTATTCCTAATGCTCATACTCGGAAAGAATATCATCATATGCAGGTGAGATCTTGTTGATATGTTATCGCTGTCATTCATCATTAGCGTATTTTCTCTTGTTTTGTTTAATCTTGGCATTTTTTTTATTGTTTTTCTTAGTGTTGTACTGTGTCAGTGTGTTTATCCAGTGTTTTCTTCTTCAAGTGGTTTATTATAAACGTACTCTTAACCACAACCAAACATTTCTTTAATGGTATCCTGTTGCGAGGCTACAAAAATATCTAGCTATAAATTATCTTTAATGCGCATGCTCAGTAACATTCATATAATATTAATTTATTAATTACTATAAAAGTCAATAATGTTCTATAAATTTTACATTTATAAATTCCATAATTCTATTAGTTTGTCATTTGGGGTTTGAAATCTCTTAAATGTTTCTAAAATTGCCAGAATATTGCGATATTTACGGTCATGACAAAGAGGCCATTTTTTTGGCACTTATGCACAAAGTACATAAGGTCGAAAATCGTCTAGTAAAAATATTGAGAAATTCTTCATGACAATGTGCACTATGGGGTTATTTGGCGTTTGTGTCGTCACTACTAAAAAGGTCTATTCACACATTTTTTCCATGCCAAATCGTTTATAATTCAATTTTACTTCAAAATGAGCAACCTGTGGAAATTATGCAATAATAAAAAAATCTCTCTAAAACTGCACTGTTAAACTGTTTAAAATTTCTAGTTCATTTCTCAGATAAATTAAAGATCCGCGTACAAAAGCCAATATTTATGTAAAATTACCAACTTTCTGTGACTAAATTTTAAAAATTATTATTATTATAAGAGTAAAAATCAAATTTAAATTATTATAAACAGGAAGTTTTCCCTCCAACTGTTTTCCCACAATTTGACTACCTATGGACAAAAAGGCCAGAGGACAGTGGATAATTGAATTAGAGTAGATTCTAACAAAACGATGCTTGATAATACCAAAATCTTGAATGTGAATAGCTCCGCTATAACTTACGATAAAGAAGCATATATGATTACTGTTATTCATTTTTAAATAAAGAATAATTGCTAGCGATTGCTAGCAATTGCTATTCTAATACGTTATAGTGGCCGACCTGTAACGTAGGTATTGCGTACAACTTCCTCTGGTATTTATTGTTTACAGTTAAATTTATTGATACATAAAAACATACATGAAATGTGTGACAATTTTTTCCTGCTAAAAAATTTATACTTATTTACAAAATATTACCTATTGTTTGATTAAATATCATAAAACATTTATAGAATTCATTACGAGAACACAATAAAACATTAATGGAAAATATTTTTGTTTTATTTTATTATTGGAAACGCAGCATTGTATATTTGCATGTGTAAAATGTGAAAACTATTTTATCAGGTTATTATTTACATTTTCCTTTTTTTATGTAAACGCATAACTTTGCTTTAAACATTTTATTCAGTTTGTAAACATGAACGTTAAATTCTTTATTGTGAACGATATGTCTATTTAGCTTTTAACTTGTCTTTGAACTAATTAATTGATATTTTGATTTACAGATACAGATACATAAATGACTAGATCAATATATTTTATGTTAAAATGTGAATTAAATTAAAGAAAGTACGAGGGTCATTCACAATCTAGTACATGTCTGCCAACAAGTTATTTAGATAAAGTTTGACAATCTGTATTTTGGTCGGCAGCTTCCTCCTCGGTTGCAAACGCGGTTTATTGAAAGTATGTTTTTCGTGAATCCACTGTATATGTTAATGTCATATGTTTAAGAAGAAAGATCTTATGTTAATTATGAATAGCAATCAGAACTCTTATCTATCGCAACTCGAAGCAATAAGTAGATCAAATAAGATCGCGGTTTTAGCATTGATGTGTTCTTCATTAGGTTTTTCAAATTTACGTCCACTGATGCGTGGCATCATCACTGATCATCTGATAAGCAAATGTTAAATGACCAACACAATGGAAGTCTGTTGTTGGACCGTTATCAGAATAAACGGTAATTAATTTGTTGTTTACAAATGATGACTGAACTGGCCACCAATAATAGATACAGTTAGACTGTGTTGGGTGCCAGGATACAAAGGCATTTGTGTGAACGAGAAAACGAATGAATTTGCTAGGAAGGGATCTTAGACAGAGTTCATTGGCCCGGAGCCCTTCTGCGGTACATCTCCCAGTGTGGTCAGGCGGGCTCTGGGCAAATGGACTGAAACGGAACACGGGAAATACACTAAAAGAAATGGGCTTATTAAACTGTTTATCTAGAATAATGTGTATAGCGCATATTAAAACTTTTATAACCAATATACAACTTTTATTAAAAAAAAGCAATCATCTCCATACTCATTATTCAATCAGTTTAACTGGAAGGTGCTTAATACACCTTATGCATCTATGAAATAAAGGTTATAATGAATTACTTATACATTATTAGGTGTTATAGACTTTATATTCCAGTTGTATAGTAGGGAAGATTTGTTGTATAAAGACCAGTATCCGAATTTGTATATAACAATAGTATTAACAGAATTATTCGTTCTTATACTGAATATGTTTCCGTTTTTAACGTGTAAAACACATCTTATAATGGTTAAGTTATCGTCACCTCTCGGTCATCATATGTCAGACCCGAGAGCGAAGTGTGCCGACTCAATAAGAAACCTGGTTATTCCAGCCGCTGATTTAAGGTTCGCCGCACGAGCTCATCCCTTCTATAAGATTTCATTTCAGTAGCTTGCTATGCATGAAGCAGAAAGGTACTCAAGTATCTTATACAGTCCGCTTTTATTGTCCATACATGTTCAATCATCGTCAAAATAAACATACAAAACCACAACGTCTTTATTATCTTTACCCAAGAAGAGAAAATACAACAATCGTAAAATTTCCGACAGTCCGCTGTGCATCCACTTACACACGTCTAGTTTGATGAAAATGGACGGTATATGCACATGTTTTGTGGGATACATGATCATCGCGTTGTGTGAAATGGAAAATTATTATGTAGGTATCTAACTGTTTTATGGTTTGTAATTGTTTTGTTTTTTCAAATGTAAATCTTGTCTAAATCTTAAAAATTATTATTTTGTAGGTCCTATTAGAAATCGCTGATGTTAAGATTTACATAAGATGGAGGAACAGAAGGTTAACGGTGACAAAGAAAAGCATGGGTATAAAGTCAATCAACCAGAGGAAATAAAATTATATGGAAAGAAGCTCAACCTTTCTGGGGATGCTTCATTCTTAAGGTGGAAGAGTTATAGTGCAAATTCTCATGTAAAACAAGAAAATACGGGTGCATCGTTGCTAAGAAAATAAACTGAACAGTTTTGGGAGCGATTTGTCATCATTTTAATGCTTAAAAGTATGTTTTATGTATATTTACATTAGAACCTTAGCTTGTAATTACAATTATCCAATAAAATTTGTGAAAACTTAATGACATATGTTTTTAACTTATACAGAGTATACAACAGTTTAATACATTTATTATTATAAAACTTATAACCAGTACTAGATGTTCTAATAACGATATGGAACACTTTAATAACAGTTATTGCTATTATTTCGTGAAGGGTATAAAAATCGTTGTATACTAGTTATACAATAATTTAATAAAGAATAAGGTTTATAGTCATACAACTGTGCTAGCAATACGCGTTTTATATCTAATATTCACCTGTTTAACTGTCACATATAGTATTCAATGGTCTTATAATGGTATATAGAATTCTAATAAAGAATAAAACGCATTTCTTTCAGTGTACTGGACCTCAAGCCCAGGTCATAGCATTTCTAAGGAGCTCATCCTTTGACGGAAAGAGCAAATGAGCCGCTGAGCTTGAATGAAATTCGGCTCAGGAGAGTGACGGAACTCATAACGGGATACTGTCACTTTAAGAAACATCTACATAAGCTAAAGCTTGTAGACAATCCGACTCATCCTCGGCATATAACTGTAACTTCTCCGTATATCTTAGGCGAGTGCCCGGGATTTGCAAGTAATAGAATGACGCTCCTAGGGGACCCCTATCTGGAACCCAAGGAGCTGAGAGAAGTGTCAGCAAGGAAGCTTTTGGACTTTGTTAAAAGAACAAAGCTACTTGCTGAATAGGACTAAGTAGTGGGACGCACAATGGGCCTAATAAGACCGCGGCACCATGGGACTTATCAGAACCAAAAAATAGAAAAGAAGAAGAATTAATTTCTTGACCGACTCATCGTGTCAGATGAAATGTGAATGCCACTTTATAACACTTAACTGAAGCAACGTATAGCAGCTATAGCAACTGAAGATACGTATAATTTTAGTTATTATCAAACCTTCGACGACTGAAAGTCTCTAAAAAAAATTGAGGACTGCTGACCAAGGGTATTGTACTCGCCCACATATTGTTGCGAAAACTACGGCACTAATTCAGCGTTTCAAGTGGCATATTGTGGGTCATCCGGCAAATAGACCAGATTTAGCCACAAGAAATTTTCATGTGTTTAAAAATCTTCACATTTTTTTGTTTGGAAAGCGATTTGAAAGTAGTGGCCAATTAAAATTTATTGTAAACAACTAGCTGTGCGAATATGCGGAAGAGATCTACGTATTCAGAATACAGAAGCTCATTTCACGTTACGAAAAATGTTTAGGTGGTGACTTGGTATGTAGAAAAATAAATTGATGTTCGTAATGAATAAAAATATCGAGGACTGAGGTTTTTCGAGGAAAAGATTTAAATAAAACATTGCAAACACAAATTATTTAAATTGTGGAGACATGTCAATGTTGAAAATATTACTTAATTGTCAGTAGAGCTTTGGTGCAAAATTTATTTCAAATGATTGATAACAGCAACATTTTTTAAAAATACTCATAGCATTTGCGTTTAGAACCTTCTGCCTTTCAAGAAATTTGTAACTACATAAGTAGTATTTTTTTTATTTGAGTGAAAATGAAAACTGCAGATTCAGATCTGCATGTTCTTTAGAAAGACATTGGATTTTGGAAACATGTGACTTTCTAATTTCCTTATATTTACACTTAACCAAATTATAGGTACTCTCAAAAGTATAAAATTCCAACATTATTGTTAAGTACACCCATTAAATTACCGTTATAAAGTACTGCTAATGCTATAAAAGTCTTCCGTTACTTAATCAAACTATCACTATCTTCTGGCAAGCATCCAAGCCTCCATTGATAAAAAGAGGCGAGTATTTTATTAAACAACGACAGTGACACAGTCACTCTTTGCTGCTTAACACATTGAACTAATAATCTTGAAAAAAAAACAAGAAGTTCTTTAATACGCTAGAAACCTAAATCGCATTTAAATACATAATAAGACCACCTATAGAGATTGTCACCGATTAAAATTTGCCCACGTTCCTAACCTACCACGTATCGGACGGGCCAAGAATATGTAATTTTGTTTATATATTTTATTTATTTATAATTATTGCAATTTTTATGCGAACCATAGCACAGCAATGATCGTAAATACTGTACGTTCCTGCATCTTCTATTGTGTGGTCGTCTAATGTCATAATTTATCATACACTCAGCGTAGTACAGGTCTATTTTTTAGTAGCCGTAAGTGACATGAATCTAGCTTTCTTTGAATTTGCAGCGGGGGGCTCGCAGGAAGGATTTTCTAATTCCGGGGACGACAGCGGCACTCAACAAGTTGTAAAATATTTAATATTAACGACTTTAGTTAATTGTTTAGGAATATAGGAAAAGCTCTTGCAACAGGAAAATTAACAATATACTACTTATCATCGTTATTATTATTACATTATTCTATATAAGTATTTAGATTTTTTTTTATATTACTAATAATGGAACTAATACATGTGAATGTTGAAATATAAGAGACAAAATGTTACCTGAAATTCATGCCAACAAGAAACGGAATGAAATAGCAAGAAGTTTGAATATAAATTTAGGAAAAGGATGAAAGTATTAATAAAAGTTTTGATGAACTGTCATCTGGATGTGGAATAAACAAAGGAGTTTCCTGTTCTCTGAGACACGTAGAAGTTGACTGTTTTATTTCATAAGGTCTATATTATTCTCCAATTAATATAACGTTTCCTTCCCTAAGCACGAGCTTTTACATAAGAGTATCCGAATGCCTACCAGCAAAGTTTCTTTTTAAGGAACGATTTCGTACTTATCTTTAGGAAAAAAATAAACTCCAAAATAATTTGCACAAACTGATGAAATTGTATTTAAGGTAAATAATAGAACTATATTTTGATCATCGACGCATTACTCCTGATTTCTAAAAGTTGTTTCAATTATTTTGTAGTTCAGGAATAGGAGAGATTCAGTGGGATTAGTGAAATGGAAAGAATTGTTAGGTGGATTTTTAGATTGTCTTCTAAAAGCGACTTTGACATTTTTGTCGTCTCAGAAAGAGCAAATAAAAACTAATTTATAGTTGTGCTTTTAGAATTGAATTAATAGTCATAACATGTTACTTTAAAAATATTTGAAGGAATGTTAATGTGGTCAATGAGGATGTCACATTGCATTTTGTCACGTTGCATTTAGGTAAGACATGACAGACTGAAAACATCATCCATACGGACGATTTATTTTATGTTTAAGATAACATTGGCGCTAATTATGATGTTGATAACAGAAGTTTATTTTGAAATTCGGTATAACCCAAAACAATCAAAGGTATGTAATGAAGAAGTCAATACATTTTTACACAATGGCGACGATGCAGTGCACTTAAAGGTGGGGTTTGTGTGTGAGGCATGCAGAAGAAAAAAATAAAACAAATGTAATGGAACATTATTACTGAATCACCCTGTATAATGTTCTGCAATTTGCTGTTTTTAAATATTTGACTGTGAAGTGAGGTAAACTTAAATAAAAAAGTACAAAAAATGGGCCTTCCTAACACATTGTTGAAATTAACGACATTATGATTAAAACATATTTTACACGTATTTCGTGTTTTATTTTTAATTGTTTTATGCAAAACAAGAGAAGGACCTACAAAATATTTTTTAAATCGAATAACTAATTCTACGATTCCGGTAGACATTTCAGGTTAATACGCTCGTCAATAAAATTTGCGTTGATGATTAGTTGCTATTACTAGATTTACTGCTACTATTTGTTGCTGTTGGCACTGATAACTTGGCAATTTTTTTCGTACCTTCGCATTTTGAACCTCCGAATTCATTCTCGGAGCGAAAGCCCCCTCCGCCACTTTTCGCGTTTCGAGTCACTTTTCGTGCGTGCAAGCGACAGTTTTTCCGCTGATTTATCTATGTTGCCGATAACTTATGGATATGAAATTTTTTTCCAGCTTAAAACTCGGAAAAAACGAAGTCACTGGATCAAAGATTATTGCTAAATTGTTTATAAATTAACGGTAAATGCCGATAAGTTTTGACCGCTTATATCTCGAGAACCAATAAACGGAATTTAACTTTTTTTAAAAAAAAATAAGCGTCTTTCCGAGTACTTTAAAATTATAATTTTAAACTAAATTGCAAATTCATAAATGTAATCTAATTGTTTAAAAATAAAAAAATGTACTGTGGCCGTCCTAATCAACCGATTTCAATTTTTGAAAAGGTTGAGCGGTATTTTCTATGTGAAAAAATTTTCAAGTATCTATATGCTTTATTTGAGGGTGGGATACATTTTGAATATTCGAAAATATTTTTTAAAAATCTTTTTTAAAAATTATTTTGCGAAAACTATCGAACCGATTTTAATGAAACTTGGTGTGTTGTTTTATTATACCCAAAAGTTGTTTTTTACCAAAATTAAAATGCCCTCGGAGCAATTAAAATATTTTAAAAAAATTATCAAAAAAATTTGCCTCTTCATCAATTATTGCTATTTTGCAATATCGGTAATAAATTTAAACATTTTTAACTTTCAGTATATTGTGCAAAATTCAATTCTAAAACTTTGTTCCTCTTCAATAATCTTCCAAAATGCATAGGTTCTAAGTATATGTAAATAACTCAGATAAAATAGGTATCTTTTTTAAATTTTTTAAACATTTTTGCAATTTTGAAAATGTTCCGGACCTCGCCCAGATCTAGGGATCCTCACTTTTATTATGTGAGTTGTACTGAAGGTACTCCTGCAAAAATTAGCTTGCCCCCTCTTACAACCAAGAAGTGGGATATTTCGACAGATCCGTCCTGGTCTACTGATAACTTGGCACTGACAACTAAATGTAATCAAAGGTCCTAATTTTAAAGCTTGCATCTGGACGTCATCATTTTATTCCACTTTAATTTTATATTGAAAAAATCCAATGAAAAGTAACAAACAACATTGATTTTTTTAAATATTATTATGGTTATATAATAATTTATATAGATATATTTTGCTTACAGAAATGACTTTATTTGTCTATTTTCTAAACCAACTACATAGATACATTGCTGTTTCAGGAAATAATATGCAAGGAACAAGCCCACTTGACGTGAGATCCATTTGGGAACCAAGAAGGAACTTGCTCGGCATAAGTTTCCATCCCATGATTGTAATAAATTAATTTAAGTGTTACATACAATGTATACGAATTTGGACTGGGTATCTCAGCATAATACAAGTGCGAACAAAAATCAGTTTGATATATTCAAAATATACAAATAACAAAAATATTAAAGACTATTTCTATTTGTTTTTTGCTAGTAAGTAAATATAAAAATAGAAAATACTATTGATTTCTATTATACTTCTAGTTACCTTCTATAGGTATTACAATTGAAAAGTCTGTGGTCGACCTTCCTTAACATATTTCATTATAACTGCATTAATAAAAAGTCTGAAAATAAAAGGAAGCACAACTCCTTTGTAATGTCACAGTTGCATTTATCATTCAACATGCATAAGTGGATTTAGCAGTGCATGCAATTAAAATTTTTATAAAGTTCTTAAAATGACAAGTAAATAGTGCAATAAATCATATAAATTAAACAAACCATAACCATATAGCAGCTTGTGGTTAAGACATTGTAAAAAGTAAATGCTAAAGTTTAACCTTTTAATCTATCAATTTTCAACCTCATAGTATAAGGCTGATTTTATTTATGTGCATGGTTTATGGGCCGTGAAACTGTTCACTCGTTGAACTCGATTCTTACACCACTTGATATAATTTTATGTAGATGCATACTTGATGTGAACAATTTCATGCATACAGTTCTTAGTACTCGCATTACCATATGGTGACATATGGCTAGATTTTTGCAATAATATACTTACCAGCGGAATTTTATTTCATATTCTACATTTTCATACATGGTGTTTATGGTTTAAAATCAACAATAGGTATGTTGCGGAATTTGTGAAATCTAATAAAGAAAGCACTGCCGATTGGTTGCTTGTCGTGTGGTCATATTAGGTATACAGAGTATTTAAAAAAATATCATAAATTTAGAGGCTCATAGAACATAAAAAATAATACGATTTTTACAGTAAATCTTAAACCTGGTTGCCTTTTTTATATACTTATAGCCATAATTGAAACTTTTACACAAAAATCACATTTAAATTTGTTTTGCTCATACAAAAAATGGGTCAATAAGTAACAACTTAGCTGAGACGTTTAACTATTGAGTTTTTTTAAATACAGAGTCTTCATCAGTGTTTACAAGCCGCGTGACCGCCGATCTTATGCAACCAGCATTGCAGAGCTGGTACTGGTAACGAAAATTACATAAATCTTAGCATCAACAATATCAATGATTTGTTTTCAATGAACAAATCGTTACATCTACGCTCGGGATAAAGCGATCGTTGATTGGTTGACTAGGATCTCGAGAAAAATTGCACCAATCACAGCCTACAGAATGTTGTGTTTCAGTGTAATCCTGATATTATTTTAATAATTTTTAATTTTACCGAATTTTAACTGCCAACATGAAGGATATAAAATTACTACAGTGGCGGCTCGTCGTATGAAACAACTGAGGTCGGGCCTCACTGTAAAATTTGGCTCTCACACCGTATATTTTAATACCTACTATTCTACTATTAACCTAAATAAACAGTTAGGTAAACTAATTTCCAATTATAGTTTTTCCAAAGTCAAGTTCGGTCGCTAAGCAGCAACTCGGCATTGAAATATTTGAAAAACTTGTTCCCACATTTATTTAGCCATACCCATATACAGGTCTGGTCGATCGAAACGTGCATGTGGTAGAAATGTATACGCTCAGTTGAAGAATGAGCGTGCAGGCAAAGATTAATACGCACTGTTGCTCTGGTCCATTGCGTCATAAAATTTAGTTATCGACAAGTCGCCTGGCAGTGCAGTGTGGAAATGCGGAATTTGGTGTGATTCAAATAATTTTAATTTATTATAGGCACCCTTCTATTATCTTCTATTATCTTCTATTATTATTATCTATTCTATTAATAGTTCATATTACAATTAATTGCGAAAGGGAAAATTAAGAGTGATATTTGGTTTACTAATATTATTACAACATGGCATTTTGGAGACCTTTTGAAACGGAATAAAACGAAATTTACCATTAATATAATAAAATTGTTTGAGGACATGAATAATTAAAATATGTTGTTGGTCAAATGAACATATAATAGACATTTTCTACGTATTATATACAAATTATTATAATTTTCTACCTTTAGTAGAAAACTTTTTTTAGGGACGCCAATGAAACTCATTAAATTTGATTGCTCGGTTTTTTTATGTATGTTCAACTGACTTCGGAAAAACTATACCTATTACATTTATCAAAAATTAATATAAAAGTATAAAATAATTATTTGAATATTTAATAAATCGCTGCTCGCCTTTTCCATCGGCGTGGCATTGAATACTGTTACTCCCCACCACATTGAGGCCAGAATTTCTTAGCTTGTAGGAGCGTCACACTTGCCTACAATATGCTACAGTTCCCCTCCACGCGAGACGTTTAAAATAACGTGATTTACGAGGGAACTGAGGCCGGCTCAAACCTGCTTGTAGTTTCAGTTCGCGGTTAATGTACGCGTCGCATAGTACGCGGGTAGTGTCTGATGTCAATGCGAGGGATAGTACAAAAGCTTTAAAGATAAGGAGAAGGTAGGTATTAATTTAAAGTAAATATAAAACAACTTCTTTACAACAAAACAAAGTAAGACTAAATTTGACATAATTTAATCGATACTTATTATATTATCTATAGGTAGCTAATAATGAACCGATCTCACAATATTTTTTATCTCTTGAAACACCACCCTTTTCAAGACGTAATAACGTAAACTACTGCTATAAACAAATTAAAATCACTATTCAAAGAATTTCTGAATTAAGAAACGAAGAAAAATTAAAAATATTTTTAATTATGCGAAAAATATTTACTGGACTACCAAGTAAACGGGGCAAAAGTTGCGACGAATTAGAAATATTATCGAAATATACATATTTCCCTTTAATTAAGTAGGTGCCTACTCGTTTTGGAAATATACATGATTTAAATTTTTTTGCTTTAATAGATTCCTCAAAATTTCCCGGATATGCAAACAAATTTCCTGAAAAATCGTTTGAATGTTTATTACAAATGTATCCAAACGTTTTTGAAATAAGTAGGTTGAAAAACGAACTTAATATTTTGTAGAGAGACAAACAATTTCATAATTTAGAAATTCAAAAAACGAAAGAAATATTATATAAGGAATTTAAAATGGTATATTAGGAAACATACAAATTGTTTTGCCCAGTTTTAACAATTCCTGCAAAAAGTGTCTCGGTAGTGTATTTTTGTGTCTTAAGCGCATTAAGACTTAGAAATACAATGACACAAGAGCGCTTAAACAACTTATCAGTGATGACGATAGAAAAAGAACTATTTTTGCAAAGTCTTAGCTCCGCTCCTCAATTTTATGAAGACGTTATAAATAAATTCGCAAATTTAAAAGACGGACGAATAAACCCATTTTCTAAAAACATTCACTATGTTTTTAAATTATTTTACCGACGACCACTACTGTAAATACTTAAAAACACACCGTCTGCGATCAATGTAAGATTCCTATTACGTACGGTAAAAAAATCGTACAGTTTTCCTAACAACGGTCAATACAATACAAACAGTATTGTATTGACCGTTGCTAGGCGGTTGCTAGGAAAACTGTACGATTTTTTTACCAAGCTGTGCGATTTTTTTACCGTACGACGTAATAGGAATCTTGCATTGATCGCAGACGGTGTGTTTTTAAGTATTTACAGTAGTGGACGTAGGTAAAGTATAGTACGTAATACGTAATGTAATGCAATTACGCACTCTTAGAATTACGCACTCGCGTAACTTTTCCATTATTGCGTAAAATTCTTTTTACAACACTTATTGCGTAATATACTATAATATATCACTTAGTTCTTTTTTCTGTATGGTATTAAATTTTATTATAAATACAATTTTTAATGTTCTGATATTATTATTAATAATAAGTACAATTTTTTAATTTACGGTTATATTAGGGCTATTAGCGAAGATCTCCACAATAAAAAATGATGTGGAAATTTATTCCTATATATTTGAGAGCGGATTAATAAAATATCTAAATAGTTGCGTATTTTATAAAATCTGAATGAAAATCCTGCTCGTGAACATCAGTTTTTCTATAATATTGTAAATGCTACTTAAAATTCCAGACGCATTTAGTCGTTTGACCAAGAAAATTTAAAAATTTTTGCCTGCAGCGCTTTGTTTTTTTTGCCCGTCTAGTAAAAAAGCCACGGGCCTCACTTATTCACAGTGTCACGAGCCGCCACTGAATTACTGTTCCCAACAAAATTACTAGCCACGTGATTTGTAATCATTTATGAACGCCTTGATAAACGCCTAAGTATTTTGACTACAAAGAAAACCATTGTCTTCGAGATCAGCCTTGAACAAATTAAATTTAATTTTTTGAAATTATTGCTGAAAATGCCTTTAAGAAAAAAAAAACCATAACAAAAATTTGAGATGAGGGAAATCTCTTATCACTAGCAAGTATCTCGGATAAATTTCAACGCTCTGTATTAGAAATGAGAAAACCTAACCTCTAAATATTTGCAGGTATTTTATTTCGTGTGTATGAAGATCGTAGCTAGCAAGTTTTACAAGGTAGTAGAGGACAAACATCATGACGTATTTAGCATTCTCAAACACTTAGTTGTACCAAATTTCAATGCATTGCATTGTTTTTGAAAGGGATGATCAAAATTTGATTTGCAAGCCTCAGTTATTCTCCCTTAGTCCTTTGATTGAACGTTTTTTGTATATTATTTATTTAAGTTTAGTCAAATATTTAAAACCGGCAAATTGCAGAATATTATACAGAGTGATTCAGAGTCATAATGTCACTAATTTTAACCACGGATTCCGAGGTCTATTAAAGACAGAAAATCGAAAAAAATGTTTTATCGATCTTTTAAAAAATAAGTAATTACCCCTGAACTTCCGTTAACTCGGCGCTCTACTTCGTAGTAGCGGTACTTATTAATATTTAAAACGAAAAAGAATATCTGATTCGTTCATATGTCTTGCTAAAGAGCTCTATTTATTTATGTAGCTCATTACAGATTAAAAACGCATTAAAAGCTAGTTTAATGACCGAATTTTACGGTAGGTCAAGATTCACTCTCGATAAAGCTTGTAGGTCAGCGGTCAGGAGCGGTCCGAAAAGGGGTTTAAATAATGGTGTGAAAATATTTTTTTAGCGTAAATATGACTTTTTAAAGATTTTTTAATCGCTTATTCATATTCTATTCATTTTTTCCTATCTCCCCTTAAAATTAAAGACACAATGACTGAATCACCCTGTATATAATTATTTATATTTAATTTATTTGTGATTTGTGATTTACAGATCAATTAGATACCATGTTTAGAAGGAACAAAAATAATAAAACACATTAATTTAATAATTAAAATTTCTCTACAAAATTTGGTACAGACTAATTGAGCGATATAAAAAATCCAGTGGCGTAGACAGATTTTAAATAAAAACTGGCTAACCGGTTTCTGACTCAGAAGAAAATAAAGAGCAAGCTCTGATAAATGAAATTAAATTAAAATGTCGTGTGATGGTCATGTGGTAAACAGAAATTTTTAATTAGAAACATTTACAATTTACAAAAACCGAATAATAAAATAATAAAAACTACTGATGACATGTGTGAATTAGGTAACAAATCATATCAAAATTTAGACAATATATGAAAAGATGAAATATCTATGTATATTGTAAGTATATAGAAATGTTTTCAGTCTACTTAAACTTTACCTACCTATATAAATGTATGTTCAGCACGTGCCTATCATAGCCACAACTAAACAAATAAGCACACTAAATCCTTTGGATTTTTTTTTCTAACTTCCTTTTAAAATTGTGCATTTTATAATTTCGGATCTCTATATCTTGTTTGTTGATGTTTAATTACTACTCAAAATTAAGGTTTTACTTATATGTAATTATGTAATTAATAATTCCAAAACTATTATCTATGTTATTTTAATAATATATCGTGATTTATCGCAAATTGGAAAAAGTACGTGAAGCTTAGGAAAGTAGTTACTGTCTAACTAATCCATCAATTTGATGCATGATTTAAAAAACTGTATCCAACTTCACACTGCACATATGCTTTAACCGCTAAAACAAAAATCAATACTTTGTTAAACTTATCCCAAAAGAGGGTTTTATAAATAGCGGTATAATTTGGGTAAACGTTTATCCAGTCATAAAGTAGATGATTATCTGACGTAATGTATATCCCAATATATATTTTACACACGTCCAAAAACACGCGATCTCCTATATGCGATACATATATTTTATTTTCAATACGGAATTTAAAAAAATAGCGCTTACTGTTCAAATTTTTATACAGAAAACATCAATTTATATATCTTAACAAGCTTATGTTTGACTACTTACTAAATTTAATGAAAGTACGTAAACAAAAAAGTATTTTAATTTCTCAAAAATTTTAAATATCTATTCTCTTAATTTG
Source organism: Anoplophora glabripennis (assembly GCF_000390285.2). Taxonomy (NCBI): domain Eukaryota; kingdom Metazoa; phylum Arthropoda; class Insecta; order Coleoptera; family Cerambycidae; genus Anoplophora; species Anoplophora glabripennis. The sequence goes on along the minus strand of NW_019416306.1, from coordinate 1,790,338 downwards.
AGACCATATTTAATTTTAAAATGTTAGTTAGACCTATATACTTCTTTTTACTGAGCTATATAATTCGCCACTAAAATAGTTTTTATTTCACAAAAATAGTAACTATTCACCAAAGTTTAGACTATATTCAATATTAGCGTTAACTGATCAATATCTACCAAATTTAGGCAGCAAACTTTTTTTTATCAGCAAATGATACAAAGCCTTCATAAATGGTAGAGGTCTTTTAATATCTCCTGAGCCGCGAAATGCGCGAAAGGCGTGGCATATCCCCATAATTCTTCTAATAAGCACGTTGTGAAAACATTGACTCAGAACTAGACCATGTGCATCATTACAAGTAGACATGAACTAAGGCGCTCGGGCATCAATAAAGTCAACTGGCGAACGTTCGTTATATATATTTTTATTGTTTAAATTAAAATAATAAAGAATAGGGCATTTTATTATGATATTTGTAATCGGATCAAAGGCTTGTTTACGCTAGAGCTCGAGAGAGACTGTGAATAATAGGTGTAATGTTTTTAGGACGTAGAATAATTTAGGCGACGGTCGGAATTATGTTTCTGCGCATATGAAGGTCAAAGCTCATAAGATTTTAAAACATCTCTACAATTGGCAATTAAATTTCCGTAAAGTTAAAAATTATAAAAAATAAGATCAAAATTATCTTCACGGTCGAATTTATAAAGAGTGACTCGGACATAATATAAAAACACTATTACCATAAAGCGTATAAAATATAAAATGATTTTTATAACGGTTCAATATTATTTGTTTTGTATTAAATGATGTGTTGTTCTCTATGCATGCACATCGATAGTCTATAGACTGAGTTACACTGAACGTCAATCTATCTTCAATCTCTGTCGACTGCACTTAATTGGGAATAGAGAAATGCTTTTTTAGTGGGTGTAAACGGACGTACGTAGTACTTGATTTAGCCGTCGTTAGAAACGCCACAGCATAAATGTAAAACATTTTAAAACACAGTCATAATTAAAATGGATCAAAGTGCCGGTTGTAGCAAACTGTCTCTTGCTCATAAAAATAATAGAAGTTTTTTCCATATTTTCTCTACCTTGTTGCTTTCAGATACGCCTATGGATTTTTTATCCCTGCATGCTTCTTCTTCTTTACTAGTCCAAGAGCTAACGATGAGTCACTCTCGAGCGTAGACGTAACGTTTTGTCATTGGTCATTGTAAATCAATCATTAATTATTTAGGGACTTTTATTTGACAGTACCAGCCGTGCAATGTTGGTTGCCTACGCTCTGCGGTCACGTAGCTTATAAATATTTATGAATGCTTTCTACCTTACAAGTAATAAGAAGTAAATATCTTTATAACTATCTAAAATTTGGTAAACACTGTTCCAACGATATTGGTAATACATTTGTAATAAGAAAAATATGATGTACCCTGAAAATCAACAAAAACGATTAAATGTCATAACGTTGACATAAGAACGCAAACATTATGTAACGTGTGTGTCAATTAGTTCTTTTTTTAAGTTCTGTGTTTGTTTTTTCATGCCAAATTTCAGTCTAATATATGTTGGTCTTTTAGATATTAAGAAAAATTCTTAAAAATGTTTGTTTTCTACACCCTATATATCACAAACGAAGCGTTTTAAGACCTATGTTTATAGGAACTTTTCTTATTAAAAAATGATTCTCTATCAACTGTTATTATTCATTCAATCGTTTTTGTTGATTTTCAGTGCACATCATATTTTTCTTATTAATTCACAAATGTATTAGGTATACCTCGAGGTATACCAATATCGTTGTAACAGTTTCATGCCAAATGAATTTAACCAAAAACCGTTAATTTTATAAAAAATTGAAAGAGATCTGTTTTGTTCAGAATTGATTAAAAAATTTAGAAATGATATTATTTTCCAGAAAAATTCACGGGCGTACGAATTATTTTTTTAAAGGGGGCAGTTACCCACCTCAGGCACGTCACTGGTGTGTAAAATGGATAACAGATATCTTTATATGGATGTTTTATAAAACTGCAAAAATAATGTTTTAAAATATAAATTAATTTTTCTTAGAAATAGTAGCATATGTACATAGCAATATTTGTCATGTAAACGTATAAATTTAACAAAAATACAATTTTTTTTAATGTTTGGTGCTTCTTCTGCATTGACAAAAAGTATGGCCTTTAAAATACCAGTTGGTTTAAAAAAAGTAACAACTGACAATACTAATACAACTCTGATCCGTGTGCTATCCAGTGGCGGCGTACACAAGGGTTTAAGTGTAGTTTATGACTCGACAATTTACTTGATTAAAAAAATTGTATTTTCATATTAGCATATTGAAAAACACATTCTATTACCCTTAAAAACGACTCCTCGCTTATAGTTAAATCCTGTATTAGTAAACGTCGATTAGTAACATAATAACGTAGTTTTATAAGTAAAATTCTGTATATAGACACTCTTCAAAATAATGTTATTAATGTGGGGAATAATGACGTCTTTAATGAAGTAAGTCGACAGTGCCAACACAAGCCCAATAGTAATGGCTAATCTGCAACACTTTGAATATGTAATCGCAAAGAATCGCCAACTTTCTATTGGCGAATGGCGAGAGGGAGTCGTTTGGATTTATAGGAATTATAAAAACAGGACATTTGATTTTATAATAGCTACAAAAATAGTTCTAATATGTACCTACACTTTCACAAACTGCGTCTACAAACGCAGTAATTCGAAGAGAAAAATATTCACTTCTGTCTTTATCATAGAATGATCGAACATCTAAAAATAACGAAATATGTAGTTAAATTTATAGGCAAATTTTTCGAATAAAAAAGAAAGAAAACGATATAAAAATATAGGACCTTGAATTTTTGACCATAGTACCGCAAAAGTTAAAATTATTTTTTTCTGGAAAACGTTCCTGGGCGCACATGCGGCCTACTGAATAATAATATGCCGCCCCCTCTCCCACACAATTATCCGACTTCTGGACTAATCCTTGCGGTTAGAATGAGGGGTAGAGATTTTATTACATTATTTTTATTAAAAAAAAGTTATTTAAATTTTGGTACATTTTAGAAAAATGTCAGTTTTTACAGTACTCTAAAGTTACACGATTAATGTATTTTTTCAGAATCGAAATCAGACGATAAAGCAAAATTAAAAAAAAAATGTTCTCATGCGACGCAATCTTGAATGGTCACATTGTATATATTACGTTACTGAATATCTTAACACTTGGTGTCACTTAACTCATCGCAGTGGATCCATAAATCACAGGAAGCCATGATATATATGGAGGCCATGCCGAAAAGGGCAGCGGCCTGGAGCCCCAAGAATAACCATAATTTTACACATCTTCAGTTAGAAGTTATGCTGGCGACCATAGACGCGAGCTTAATATAGACTAACAAATTTCTTTCGTACATTTCTCTATTATTAATAACTTCATTGTGTACCGTCGACGAACCGGTGTTGTGTTTTTGAAATAACCGATAAATGGACACTGATTTATTACTAATTAATTTCCAGGCTGCCTATGAGAAGAAGTAATAAATAATTTATAAAACGCCAACGTCTACGGTAAGCTTTATCTGAAAGCAGCTGGTGAGCTGTCAGACTGCTAGATTAGGGTCAGGCTTACGGAGTGTTATTGAGGTTGCGGGGAAGGGAACCATTTGCTGTCAGATACAGCGGGCCGAGGATTCGTCTCGCACTTAGGCTAGGCGCGAGGCTCAACCCTAATCCATTATGGCAGATGCGGCTTAACTCCAGAAATTTAGAACTCAGACCCAGACTTTTAAATTTAACAAACAGGACTCCCTCTAAAGGATTAGACGATGTGCTTGAAAAATGCGTAATAAATTCAATATCCTCATTAACGAGAAGGTCGGATGCTTCCTTGGAGACGCTGGTTATATTTACCTTGATAATTAAACATAAATCAATCCTTATTTTCGTTAATAACACATCAAGGATTTGCATAAGATCGCGTCTATATTTACTTATTTAAAAGACCTAATTTCGCAAACGATTAAAGAAACTGATAAAATAATTTAATTAATATGGTAAAATTTACATATTAATTAACACAGACAAATTATTAAATGTGTTGTTTAAAATATGCTAATATTTTTGAGTGTTATTATTAATTAGGTAATTAGCAAGCACCGTATAACAAAATAGATGTCATTTCTTAATCGCAGTTTCAAAATCGGTAGACATTAAAATATAATAAGCATCACTGATTTAACTACATGTCCGGACTAACACTAAATTATAATTATGCTATAACAGCTAATAATTACTGATTACTTAAAATAAAACAAAACATTATATATCTAAATATTATTAACTGAAAAAACGCATACCCAAGCTACTGAAATTATTAAATAATGTAATCTTTCACAGAAATATATTTTATTATTATTATTAAGTACAGCCATGATACCTAGATTCCATCTTATTTGTACACGAGATTTTGATATTTTTTGCATACCCAGATTTTTGGTATCAAAAATAATTTTTTGACTTCATTTGACAGAATTATGGGAACTAGCCTTAAAATAAATTAAAAAAGCTAATAATAAAACATTGCTTGTTATTTTTGTATTCCAAGTTTTCTATAAAAAAACATAATTTCGCATCTCGTAATTGTTGATTTCTAAGTCCATAACTAACCAAGAAAGTATACAGTGGCGGCTCGTGAAGGAGGACTCTGGGACTCCGCCCCCCCCAGATATTTTCAAACTGTAAACTTAAAATAATGTGTTTATTAAACCAATAAAAAATCTAAATAGTATGCATTCAATATGTCATATATGTTAGGTTGGTTGCATAAAGTGGATGTACTCCTTGAACGTACCAAAGAGTTATGTCTGACCGCGCGCGCAATCCCCAGTCCATCGCGGACGGTGAAATCGTAGTCCACCGTGAAAGCATATTTTTACATATGATTGGACAAATTGGCACGTGGAGGGGTAGGCGGCGATAGGCTCGTGCGCTTTATTTTGGGACTCAATGTGGCAGTATCCCGTATCACTGCAGTGTAGTTATACGTGTTTTGTTTTTGGTTTGGCGCTTTTTAAGACATTATATTTTATAAGTTTAAGTTTAAAATGAGGGTTCGTGAAATAAAAAAACTTGTTATTAGTAATTTAAGTTTAGAGGAAAAAGTCGAATTGAAAAATAACGGACGTCCAACGCCAGTGTTGAATTTAGTTCAGGTACAGAAAGAGTGCAAAAGTAGGCCAGTTTTTAAGGAAATTACTCAAGCTTTACAAATATTAGTGACGATACCAATGACAACAGCAGAACCAGAACGGTGTTTTTCAAAACTAAATCTGATTAAAACTTTTTTGAGAAATACTATGTGTGAAGATCGTCTAAGTGCGTTAGGAATGTTGTCCATTGAGAACTGTATGGTTAAAAATATTCCAGACTTTAACGAAAAGGTGACACAGAAGTTCAGTGCGGACAAAAGCAGGAGAATGGATTTTAATTTTAAAAAATAGGTGAGTGCATTAAACAATATAAATTGATGTTATTAAAATAGTAAATAATAAATAATTGAGGCAGTGCCTCCTCTGTAAAAATTCCCAAGAATCTTTTTATAAATATTTTTCATCTCTAAATCTACATATATCCCAGCTGGGTTGGTTGATCGATCATCCACTTCAGCCCCACACGTTGGAATTTTACTTCTTGTATTGTATCTAAGTACTGTACCTACACACTGACAGTATTCATTTTGGTGTACCTATGTACTTGAAAAACACAATGACCTTGAAATTCCTCAAAATTTTTCGCCTGCGGCGCTAAGAAGGGGTCTACCGCCCCCCTCACCCCCCCCTACCTCTCATATACATTCTCTCTTCAAAAGCGCCCCCCTGTGGTTAACCCCACGGGCCGCCATTTTAAAAGACTATAAAACAAATACATTTGCAAAAGAAATAAAGTTGAAGCTTTTATAGGCCTCTGCGTACACATATGACAGAATTTACGATTAAGCTCCCTTACCAAATCAAAAGATGAGCCAGTACCCTAATAGACATGTTATAATAAATTTTAAACAACAGTTGAAAATATGGACTCGCACAGTTACAGTTCCGTATTTACTTATTTGTAGAATAATTCGTGTACAACAAAAAATTGTGACAATTTTATATTCAAACTAATCAAATTATATTCCCTTTTGCCACATATCTAATTATACCTATCAATTCTTCATTTGAATGTTTTGTAATCCACCAGTTCAACTTTATTCTGGTAGAAAATTTCAAGTCACGCCCTTGCTGTGGTAAATTGTTACAGTAGTTCCGATAACAGAACTTTATTGGCTTATTCTTTTCTTGGAACTCTTACCTCAAAATTTATTCTAGGGAAAGATATAAAAGTTTTAACTAGAAATGATAATGACATTGCCTTTTGCCATATTTAATACCATTTGCTGCCTCAGGATGTGGCTGAAGTTAATGAGAGTATATAAAAATTTTGTTTTTATTTACAATTTTTCTTTATCTACAAAACCAATTCTCTACTAATTTGCTATTTGACTGATTTTCTATTAACTGAAGTAAATTAGCAATTAAAATGGCAAATAGGAGAAATAATTTATAAAGTTTTAAAAATTTGGGAGCGGACTCCTAATAAACATCCAAATACAGATCAAAAGAGTTCCCACCTCTCAGGAGGGTGCTTCATCCCCTTTTGCTTCAGAAACCACCGTTACGTGACCTGGTGCCCGTTTTCTGATTTTTATCAAAAACTGTTACTCTGGCGAGGAAAATGAATAGAACCTAAAACATTCAGCATAAAATTCTACATCATTTGTGTCCTATACATTTTTTCCTATATACGGCCCTAATCTCACAATGACGTTTGAAATAGGTTAACGCTGTTAAAGATAAGACAAATTCCTTAAAATTACGATGACTTTTAAGAAAAACTAAACGGATTTTGGACTACATAACAAAATAACATAACATAACAAAATAAAGCTATTAGAGCTTTGCGATAAATTATTAATATAATCATTTCCGTTTTTGAATATTTAATGTAAATTGTATCCATAAAATGTAAAACATAACTTTAAACATGTTTAGTATGTATACCATATAGTTCTCTCGATTTAAAAAATTCGGAAGTCCTTCATAACTGTAAAAGAAATATATTATTTGCTCACGCTTTCAGTGGAAGTGATACTACGTCAGCATTTTTTGGCAAAGGAAAAGCACAAACTGTAAATTTAATAAATACTAGAAGGGACTTAGACGATGCTTTGCATATATTTAACAATCCATCATCGATCAAACCAGACATTTTACGAGCTGGAGAGAAAATCGCACTAGCTTTATACAAAGCACCTCGAACTGTCACATCATTAAATCAATTTAGATTCATTTCATTTAACAAATTTGTTGGTCAATTTAATCAAGCAGTGATATTATCAAGACTACCACCTACATGTGTTGCTTTAGAACAACATTCGTATCGCGTTTTTTAACAAATTCATTCTTGGCGTGGAGAAAAATTTGAAGCCTAATGAATGGGGATGGAAAACAATAAACCAAATTTTGGTACAAATTCCTACAATTGAGGTACCAGCTCCTACTTCTATTCTTCAATTAATATTATGCCGTTGTAAAAAGGGTTGCGGAAAACGATGCGGTTATGCTAAGGTTGGATTGAAGTGTTTAACAATGTGCTCCAATTGTCATGGTCAAGAATGTCTTAATTCAGTGGTAGAGGAAGAATTAACTGAAGATGATTCAATTAATAAATAAACAGCAGTTAGTTTTTAGTGGATTAGGCCTCCAGGGGAAACCACTTACAAAAAAAAAACGCGTCGCGAGCTCTACCTCAGCGGTAGTGTGGAAACGGGCTAGAATATAAAAGACGTAGTACCTAGTAATAATAAAATTTTCTTCTTCTTTTTGTCCTTATAGCTTTGCATCCAATATTTTTCTATGGCCAATGTATTTCAAGATATTTGTCATTTTACTCGTTTTTGCTTAACTTTAAGCAACATATTCTAATTTTTCAAACCATAGAGAGTAGAGTAAACGGTAGAAAAAATTTTATAGGACATAAATGATGTAGAATGTTATGCCAAATATTGTAGGTCCTATTCATTTTCCTCGTCAGAGCAGCAGTTTTTGAGAAAAATTTCAAAAACTGGCACGAGGTCACAATAGAGAGTGGTTTCTGAAGCAAAAGGGGATGAAGCACCCTCCGGATAGGTGGGAACTCTGTCTATCTGTATTTGCATGTATGTAAGGAGATCGCACCCAAATTTTAAAAACTTTATAAATTATTTCTTCTAGAAAAACTAATTATCCGCACTATTGACATCTATGACAATAATTGGGACATACTTTGTATAATACGAAGATCAAATAATACATTTGGGAATTCTAAAAACAAACTCCTTATTAAGTCTAAGCATTCTCGGCGTCTGAAAATCACCATAAATTTTATTGCGACTCTATATGGGGAATTACTGTACTGCTGTAATTGTGGGTAATTGATTGCTCTTAATTGCTCCTCTGTCAATAGATTACGAACGCTGCCCACGAAATCAAATTGGTTTTGAATCGTGCTGGGCATGGCTTTGGTATACTGCACGCACATGCAACAACTACTGCATTAATAATATTATATTTCAGATATTCCCGTTTTGCTTTATTTTCATGTACGTTAATTAATTTTATGCTGGTTATGCGCTGTTATCACTTAATTACATTCCTGGATAAGCTACGTAAACGATAGACTTGTCAGTCTCGTTACTAAAATGTTCTAAGGCAATTTGCATTCTATTTACATGTAATATCTTGTTCGCTGTTATCGTACATTGGAAATGTATTGCGATGCTTTTTTATTGAAATTAGACAGGCGTAAAATGTTTCCAATGAAATGTTTTATGCAAAACTGTAAATTAAATGCAGAATACCCGTATTAGTAAAGTTGTACATATTAGTACAGAGTACGCACTACATATAAAGGGATTAGAGGATCGAATGGTGGGAGTTTAGAGTCACAGGTAGTTTTAAGAACCAAATTATGAATCATTTTACGTTTATTATTCCATAGGTGTACGGCATTTACTCGTGTACTAATTTAGCCCGTTTTTCTTGTCACGTTCCATGTCAATCTTTTCTCTTTCAGAATTTTCGCAAGTACATCATCCCATTTTGTTCGTGGTCTTCCTCTTTTTCTTTTTTATTGATTTTTTGCTTGCAATATCCTCTTCGTTGGTCTCACCTCATCCATCCTTACCAGATGCCCAAACCGTTTGTATTGTTGTTTCTCGATACTTTTATTTAACGTTTCAACTTTCAGCTCATTTTCTTATCGTCTCATTTCTGATACTAACTCTTCTAGTAACTCCTGGAACCTCTCTCAAGTACTTCATTTCCATTGCTTGTAGTTTGTTTTTTGTTCTGTTCTGTTTTCACTTCCATAAGTTAATATCGGCTTGCTGCAAGTTTAATCTTCTTTGTTATTTCCAATTTTGTTATAAATGAATTTCTCAAGGAATTATACAATTAAGCAGCACTTTCTATTCTGTCATTTATTTCAGCCTCTTTTTTTTTTCCGTTTTTATGTCCTAGGTGTTTGAACGTATCTACTTGTTCTAAATCCTTATTATTGAGTTGTACTTCTATCTTCGTATCGTCTTTTCCTATTACCATTACTTTCGTTTTTTCTCCGTTTATTTTTAAGTTTCTTGCTTGTAAGGCGTTCTACCATACCTACAGGTTATGTTGTAAGTCTTTCTGATTTCTTGCATAAATGACTAGATCGTCAGCAAATGCGCATTCCGCTATTTCCGCCACTTCCATATTTCTATAGCCCATATTAGTTTCTTCACTTTTCCTTTAATTTCTTTCATTGTATCATCCATAATTATTGTAGCAAGTACTGGGCTAAGCACCCTGCCTTGTTTCAACCCTTCCTTACTTGTAAATTCTTCTGATTCCATGTTTCTCGTTCTTACATAATTTCTGGTGCACTCGTAGATACTTTTTATACTGTTCTGTAATCTCGTATATACCCATCTTTTCTAAAGACTAGTCCACAATAATTCTCTTGGTACGCTATCAAATGCTTTTTCCATATCTAAAAAGGCTACATATATTTTCTCGTTTCTAATTTTTTTCAATTACCTAACTGTTTTATTGTAAATATGTGATAGAGAACTCCCCTTCCTTTCCTGAACCCACTCGGCCACTCCTCTAATTAATCTTCAACCACAGCCTTTAAACCTTTTTTCTAGGATTCGTTCATATACTTTGGCTATTATGCATAACATAGTTATACCTCGATAGTTTTTGCAATTCCTTCTATCTCCCTTTTTATATACGGGTAGTATTATTCCCATTTCCCAGTCCTTTGGAATCGGTACTGTTTGCCATACCTTATTAAAGAGGGTAAACTGCGATTTTAAACCATTCTCTTTACCAATTCTGGCGTAATACTAACATGTCCCGCAGCTTTTCCTTTTTTTTTATATGCACTTCTATTTTTATTATGCATTCTTCTCCCGGCCCTTCATAGCTCCTTCTACCTTCTCCTGTGCTTCCTTTTATGACAATTATTTGTTCTGTTTAGCAATTCGTCAAAATACTCTTCAACTTCTAATATTTTGCCGTCTTTATCTACGATGTGTTTGCCTGCAAACTGTTGTCCTTGTTGGAAATTTCTCTGAATTTTATAAAATAACTTTTGGTTACCATGACTACCTTGTTCCAATCTTACAATCAAATTGTACCCATGAATTTTGTTTTGCTCGCTTCACCAGCTCTTTCACTTTTACTCTTTGTTCTTTGTACTTGGCATAATTTTGTTTTGTTCTATTTCCTAAATATAGTTTCCATTTCGTTTTTTGTTCTTGTTTACCTTAGGTACAGGATCCACACTCTTGCCACATTTAGTAAAATTTCTTTAATGCCTTTCTAAATTTCTTCGAGCGTTTTTGCTTTTCCTCTTTCATACCGTACACTAATAGGTATATTAATAAAGACTGTTTTTCATTTTGCCATCTATTAGGTGCAAGGGATGAACTTTCTTCACTTTTCGAGGTCAGATTTATGTTTTATTGGTCAATATCTACGTGAAGAAGATATTGACCAATAATACCTACAATATTGGAGAAGAAAATCACGTTATCAGCAACAATAAGTGAACGTGTTCAAATACCTTGAAGACACCTTTATTATCCCGACCACAGCGATGGAATTAATCCGGGCATCACCTTCACCATGGAGCTGGAAAATAAAGATACCTTTCCGTGCAAAACGCCCCATCAAAAGCAAACCAAATGGCATTCTATTTTTTTTATTTCCTATCCGCTCGTGAATTAATGGCGTCTCATTCCAAAACACCCAGTACATTTACTATATGGGAAGTATATAAAATACTATGGTAGAAAAAAACAAGTCAGAACGGTTAAGCATAAAAGATAAGTTTGTTGTCAGATACAGCCGATGCACTTTATTAACTAAAACACCCCTATATAACAAATGAATTCTTTGTGGCCTGCAATTATAAATGTCCATTTATTACATGGCAATTAAGTAGAGGGACAACACTGGCCTTCATGCCGTAGCTTACTGGCTATTTATCTCTCAGGCGGACCACTGCGAGAAGGGGACACCGAAATAAATCATTAGTTTAATTTTATCTCCTGCAAACAGAGAATAGCCATATCGGCAAAAAATCGCGCCCAATTAGCATTTATATTTTCGCTAATCTGTTAAGAGTGTTTAAACAACTGTTTATTATATTTTCACCCAATTTTTGGCAATCCTGATAGCAAACGGCCTGTATTTGTGAAGCAAAAACAGAAAAGGAAGAATAATGTGACAGTTACATTTTTTACGCTTTATCTTTGTGTATTAGTGTACAGAATTTGGGATATTTCTACGTTATGCCAATCACAATAAGGGATAAGGGTAGTCAAATTGATATTATTTATACAAATTTGATAATGGCATTTTATTACGTAAATTATTATCTAACTTTGGATTGTTATCAGATTTTTTAAAGTTTTTTGGATCCCATTTTCGTGACATAATTTTAAAAATTCAGTATCGCAGTTATAAACTGACGTATTCCTCCACAAGGATAAGTTCTTGGGCCGTTTTTATCTATTGCATATACAAATGAGGGGAGACATTCACACACATCCTCTACTATAATTGGTGATCTGAAACTGTTTGCAACTCTATATTATAATTTGCAGCAATGGTTGTTAACGAGTAACATTGTTGTTAAATAAGTATATGATGGTGTAATATTTTCAAATTTACAAAAAAAAATATTTCTATTCAGGTGCACACCATTTAAAGACTTGGGTTCAACTTTGACATAATATATTAGCTTATGTTCCTTATATTGAGGAATCTAGCCTACAAAACTTTGGGGTTGTTATGACAAATTCTCACGCATTTGTAAGAAAGAAATTGTAAGATGCTCACTGTCAGATTCATATATTAATTTGGAGACAATTCAGAAGTTCAAATTCGCACTAATGTACTTTTATTTTTCTACTCCAAGCACAAATCTAGTGTCCTAATTACGTCCACTAGATAATTAGCTATATCAGTTACAAACTACACTTTCACATTTGCAACTGTTCCACTAATACCCGTCTAAAGTTTTATATTATGGTATAGTTTTAGTTAGTTTCTGTTTATTTAAATAATTTGCTACTTGTTCTAAAAGAATCATTCAAAGGCTATCTTATGAAATTGCTTACCGAGTTAAATTTGTTACATTGAGAAAAAACGGGCAAAAATAGTAAAACTCAATAAAAAAAGCTTCTAAACTAATTGAGTGCTGTAGCGTCACAAAATAATTTCGCTCGTATTTATGTCACACTACACTGAAAGAAATGCGCTTTATTCTTTATTAGAATTCTATATGCCATTATAAGACCATTGTATACTATATGTGAGAAATAAACAGGTGAATATTGGATATAAAACGCGTATTGCTAACACAGTTGTATAGTGACTATAAACCGTATTCTTTATTAAATTATTGTATAACTAGTGTACAATGTTTTTTATATCCTTTGCGAAATGATAGCAATAACTGTCATTAAAGTGTTCCATATCTTATTAGAATATCTAGTACTGGTTATAAGTTTTATAATAATAAATGTATTAAACTGTTGTATACTTTGTAAGAGTTAAAAACATATGACATTAAGTTTTCAGAAATTTTATTGTAAGTATAACTAAACATACAGGGTCGAAAAGTCCCCATGGTTCATCGGGTGTTACGTGAGAGCGATAAAGAATGTCATAGAAATCCGTGCGATAGACAAAGATGGCTATAATGAAGGCGTCTAATAGTCACCGCCCATTTCGCCCTTCCACAAATAAGATCCACTTCTTATTTGTGGAGTCATCAAGTACAGGTATAGCAGAACCTTTTATTTTTTGCTAAGCCTACTACAGATGTGTAATGAACACAGGTATCACGTACTCATCGAGAATCATTTGTGTATTATTGTCTTTGTCAATGAACAGGTCGGATGCATATCAACTATGAATGCAATAAAATATGCAAAAGTAGAGTTTCACGCCTCACTAGTCATATGAAATAAAATGTCTAAGTCTATTTTTTAAATAGTATTAAAACAAACTACTTATAGTTCAGTTCAAATGACACTAGACGCGTGTTGGGAATTTATTTCTGCTAAAATTCAATCGAAAATGTCATCCTTTTCCCATTCAATTTGTCCTCTTTTTAATTTAGCGTAGGTATAGTTTTGCACTCAGGACTTCTTATATGTACATATATTTAATGACCTGTTTGGGTATTTTACTGGTCTGCCCTCTTCAGTGTGAAAGATTTTTTTTTGTTAGTTTCATAAATAGTCTTTGACTAAGCCTTCTGTAAGGAGAAGTTTTAATTAATAACTTTTTAGAGGTGGCAATATATCCAAAGGTTTCAGTAATGGTATAAGCTATATATGGCATACTAACTTTAATTCCATACCAATTTTTTTGTTTTTTTTTCACTTTCTTTTGTATTCGATATAAGACTTTAATTTTTTTTTCAAGTTGAAATGATTCTTGTTTAATTTTATATTAATATTTTCTTGTTATGTAATAATTATTTTCAGTGTAATTAATGTACTGATGTTAATTTATATTTTCCTGCACTATAAATATTGTTCTATTTGGGCAATTCCAAATAAAATAAACAAATAGTTATTTGTTATTTCCTTTACATCTACTTGACACTATTTTTTTCACTCTCTTTTCCTATCCTTTTGTTACTATTCAGGCCATAGGTATTGTTTAACTTACTTATATAAAAATATATGGAAAATTGGTTTAATTGTAGAAAACGATGTAGTTCTTGTCTCATTATCGTATAAAATGTAAGGTATTCAGTTAGCAACATCAAAGATAGGCTTTCCAACTATATTAAAAATGATGTAATATATTTTATAAATACCGATGTGTACTAAAAGTGGTAACATCACCATATAATCCTATCTCAGTGTCCTCCAGTGTCATCTACGCAATTTTAATAAAATTCAAATTCGCACCCAAGACAGGTAACTGAGCAATTATAAAACCAACAGGAGTAACAGCGGAAGAGTCTTTACCAATCCATATATGGAGAAATATATTAATGTAAGGCAAAACTTATAAAGAATATTATTAATTAGTTAGTCATAACTGTCGCGAAAATAGCTTACACCAGACGTTTCCATGTGAAACTTGTCGATATCAATATACGTACTTATAAACTATACTGTTTCTACTGTTACTCATTAGTTGTTGCAAAAACTATTTCTGTAGGAATGCTCCTGGGTAAAGAAATTATATAAGAAATTCAAAAGGTATCGAAGTTACTATTAGTAACTACAACTTAGAAAGGAATTTTAATAAGGTAGAAATGAAGCGAAGTGAACGATAGATACCAATATATGACATAAGAGTTAATGAGGTTTTAAGTTCTAAAGGGGTAATTAAAACGTTATTTTATATTTACAAAGGTTTCTTAGAAAGTTAGGCCGTGCAGAAGGCAGAAAGAAAGAAAACACAGAAGACAACTTTCTATGGAAAACCGGATATCTCTCTATATCTACCAATTTTATAACACAAACTCAGATAGAGTCCGATATTTATAGTTAACAATTAATTTTGCACAATTTTGAACACCCATTTCCAAACTTTTCACACCTCACCGAAAGAAGTTGCAGATCATGAAAGAAAAATATCTTCCTCCCAAATTCAACCAAATCTAACTTTTTGAATGAAGACTGTAAAATTTAAAAATAGATGGCAAAATTACCCGAACAATATGACATTTGGTCGAGTTCGAGGAGGATTTTATTATTTTATGAGTAACTTCTTTCGGTGATTTGTGCAAAATTTGAAGGTGTACAAAATTAATAGCAAAGTATAAGAATATTCAAAAGTTTATTGTTTGAGCTAAGGGAGGAACCGTCAAGTTTTCCTCCCATACACAACTTCACTACAGTTTCTCCTACCTGTGTGTATGTGCAAAATTTAGACATAGGTGTGCTCAAACTTATTACTTTAGGGAATAAAATTGTCTTGCTACTAAAAACGGGGCAAAGTAGAGAATGACGCGCCATTTGCGGCCATAAGTATTAACCTCTTTTTATGTAGTTTGTACTCGAGACAATTCTAGAGAATTTTTATTTTCATTTATTCTAAGTGGCGTTTTGCAGTTTTATCGATTTTGATGACTGACTGCAAATGTTTATTACTAATGCAATCTACCTACTATAGGAACATATCCTTCAAGTTTATAAACACCCTGTATAGCGATGCAAAACTAACTTTCCAAGTAATTTTTATATCACAGCACTGTTCATTCTTTTTTAATTTTTTAAGTTCCTAATATTTTCTGTAGAATTAAATCCTAGTCAAGTTGCCGATTATAGCATATTTCCAATAATTATTTTTTCTGGGACATTTTAAAATTTGAAATAATTTATGAATTTTGAATGTTAGTGGTTAATAGAAAAATTCTGGTTAGTTTTTTAGCTGAAGTTTGGGATATCGAAAGTGACAGAATCTAATGTTTTATTCAATAATACCAATTTTAATTTCATTATAGAATTTTGTCATTTTGCTATTATTTCATATATTAAAAAATTTCATTGGTCTGCTATTATCCTAATATATTTTTGTTCTAAAAGCTGGTAGCCTCAAATTTAACCAATAAATTAGACAATTTATTAAAACATGTAAAAATCTGTCACAAATACGTATAACGAATTGTGACAATTTCTAAACCAACCCCTTGAACATTTTATTAAGTCAGACATTGTTAAAAGTAAAACTCATTAACTTTAATAAAGCATTTACTGTAATTTACATTGAATATGTGGCAGAACGTGGTAACGAAGAAATATTTGCAAAAATGTAATAAATCTGGAAATTTTCTGGACATACTATATCTGTATATTTTAAGCAGTTATGAATAGAATATAAATAATGTTGTTGAAGAAAGGCAAAAAAAGGCAAGATCGTTTTTTAATGGCAGGAGAAAAATTATTAAAACAGAACTAGAAATTCCGGAGCGAATATTTCTGTAAATAAACTGAACGTATCCAGTGGTATTTCCTCTGCATCAAAAACCCGTCTATTGTTTAGCTGTTATAAAACGTACAAAAAAATCCTTGTATTTTTATTATTCTTTTATAGAATTCCTTTGGGGGCCTATCAGGCGAGCGTCTGACCTCGTCGTAACAACGTTTGAAGGTTTCGAACAAAAACTATTTTCCTGGCAATAATTCTTGCAAACGAAACGGGATTCCTTTGCGCTTTGAGGTGTTTTACTGTGCGGAGCAATGCACTTTAAATTGCCTTAAAAAAAAACTGCGACACAACCTTCCTTAAAATAACTGTGACCTATTTGGTTAATAGGTGACAATTTATTGCCATCGAAAATTGTTTTGGTTTATTGCTGTCATAAATTATGCTAAGCCACAAAATAGGTAAAACCTCAAGCACGTTGCTTCACTCTGCCTGCTCTATGGGTTTACGAAGTTGTCCTGTACAACTTAATTATCTTTTATACTACACTTCCGCATTTTTTTTCATATACATATGCACTCGTATTTATGGAACTAGGAACTATTAAGAGTAACAATTTAAAAAAAAATATTTTCTTTCTTTTCTTATGACTGAAAACAAGTACCTACTCCGTAGACGAATTATACCTATGCATTTTTTTAACCATTGAAAAATATATGTTATATGTTAAATTATTAATAATTTGCTTTAATACAGGGTGTTCTCAAAGTTCGTTTATTTTAACAGTTGCTGAAACTCGTAAAAAAAGTCGCTTCACCAAAAATCGTTCATATTCTACAAAAATTGTTCAAAATTGTTCTACAAAAATTGTTACCATTTGTTTACCATTTATGTTTTTACAGCGCAGTGGTCGAAAATGACAATAAATCAGGTTTATATTATAAAGTTTTTAAACTTCAATTTTTTTAAATAATTGTTAATAATTAATTGCTATATTTGGTAATTTTTATATAAACGATTTTTGGCAAATCGACTTTTTTACAAGTTACCACCTGTTAAAATAAACGACTCACCTTTGAGAACACCCGATATATTAGCGCGCTTGTAAAGTATTTCATTTTATGTGGTACCTACTAGGTATCTAAAATAAGATAGAAAGGTAAAATTTAATTAAAAATCATCCAGATGGAAATCATACACATATTTATTCTTTAATTATTTGATTTGAATATACATTTTTGTGTGGCTTTACAAAATAAGGTGCCAAACTAAAGCAGGAGACTTTTGGTAATTTAATGAATTGTAATTAATTGTTCGATATCGATAATCTGCACAGTTTTCGAAAAATCAAACATTTTTCTGATATTTGTTTGTAAGAAAATTATTGGAATCCTTTAAGGCCGCAGTGTGGGCGAAAACGCTCAAAATTCCGTGCAAGGTAGTAAAAGTTGTCCAAATTGAGATAAGTATATATTTTTTTAAATACTCGTAATTGTGTCCGCTTTCTTATGTCACTCATCCTAAATACTCTTATAAACTACCATCAGAAATGTTTCCCATAAATGATACCATAAAATATGAATAATATTTTGGGGATATAAAGATGTATTTATTGGTATAAATTTTAAGGGGTCGGATTTTGTGGGTTTACTTTAATGAATTTAAGTTTATTAGGTTAGTTCTTGGGCTTATGGTTTCAAGAATTTGTGGTTGAAGTGTTTACAATTAACTGGTTTTAAGATGTATGCCTTACTTTTTTTATATTCGCTAAATATTGTTCATATTTTGTTGTATCAAGTATCAGAAACATTTCTGACTGCAGTTTATAAGAGTATTTAAGATATGGCAAGTTGAGATCTTAAAATATCGCAATTGTAGCAGGGACATAAGAAAGCGGATATAATTATGAATATTTAAAAATATATACAGACATATATCCCAATTTGAACAACTGTTACTACCCCGCACGGAATTTTCAGCATTTTCGCAAACTGTGCGCCGTTTTTAAGGCGTAGGTACCGAAATTTTGGAATTTATAAATTAATGCATATTCTATGTATGAAGTATGAATTTGAGTTCCAACGTATAACCAATTTTGTTTTGTTCTTATTTTATTTGCTATAATGTCTCACTGAAGATTATCCATGGCCTTTTTAATTTCGAAATCTGTCATCAAATCATCAAAGAGGATGCAAATGTTTACCGCTAATTTTCTCGGAGCAGTATAGATTATGATATTAAACAAGAGAATTGTACCGTTTCTGCCTTTCTGAATTCATTTTTATAGAAATTAATTATTTTATAGAAAATACAGGATAAAAACGAACACACTACTACCTCCAGTATTATCAATATTTTAACAAAGTTGGTGTCTAGGTAAGTTATCCCAATGTTTCTGATGCTGATTCTTAACTCAATTCCTTATTATTTATCATCATACTGTGGGCTTTCACACTCCCTGGGCAGATTCCCGTCCAATATATGTAGTCCTGAGTGTTCCGTCACCACTTTTCACTATGTGTAGACTACTATTGTAACAACTATTCTGTACATAAGTTACCCTGTATATAGAGAATTTAAATTATATACAGGGTGTATTTAAATCCTTCAGTAAATCTTGACATACAAAAAAAAAATTAAACGCCACTGAAAATTTTGGGAATTCTAAAAGTTCATTTGATTACAATTACTATTTTAAAGAAAATATATGTCTAAATTTGTTCGAACGTTAGTTGTAGTTATTATAGTTTTAGCCTAAAATAAACAAATGAAAAATTTGAATAAATCGACAATATTTCTAAAACTGTATTTGTCGAAAAACAACGTATGGAGTTTTTTTATTGCAAATTCAGTTTTTAATGAATACTTATATTTCATTTAAAATTGTATTTGCAGCAAAAATTCCTATACCTATACGATTTTTGTAAAACGGAGTTGTTTTTTATTTATTCATCTGTACCAATCTACGCTATGCTTATTTCGGAATGAAAATAATAACTAATCGAAAATTACTTGTTTTGTGAATAAAACGGAAAAGACACTTTTACTTTTAAGCCCAAATGTGAATCCAATAAATTTAGAATTTATATATGTGCACGTAATGTAAAAATTCCTGAACTTTTAGTTAGTGTTTCCCAGTATTACCACCACTGGTTGATATAACAATATAGGTATAGATTCAAGTTTCAAGTTTTTACTTTTATTTTTTTAAGTTGTCAGTTCAAGTTTCATTAATCTACATAAAACACCTTTTCCGGATATTTGCATATATGTTATCTTGTTCAAAACTTGCAAATGAAATAGCTATAGAATTTGGTTTTAAGAATATCTGGTAGTACTATTTGTATTCCTTGATTTAAAAATACCCAGAATAATCAATTAATTATTAAAAATATCTGTTTGTCAAACTTTTCAATGGTTCATAATTTAGATACATGAACAGAAAATATTTGTTAAGTAAATCTATTTTGTCATTTAAATATAACTAACAAAAAGTCAACATTTTAACAATACATATTTGATAAATCTGACGTTGTTTCTTAATTTTACAAAATATTTCTCCTGCTTTGCGAAAGTTCCTGATTTGAAATTAATTTGACATCAATTAAAACAAACGGGTTATTTAAATGAATAGAATAATCATCTATTGAAAGTTAGTATTATTATTATTACTTATATTCCTTAAATTAACCAAACTTGTACAATTGTAAATCTAAATAATGGAATTATGGGAACATTAAAACAATTACAAATCGTAGGTACCTAAACAAATTAGGTATCTAATGAATTTGGTTAAAATATCAAAATATCGTCCTGCAATGAATAACTAACACCCTTGGCTTCAATAAAATATACTATTAATTAAGTTAAGGACACCTGCATTATCTTAAATAAGTAAAATTGTGAGGTATATTTACCTAACACAATTTTAAATATTGCTCCAATCACAGCAAATATTGTATATTTTTATAAGACAAAATTATTTGGTTAGTGGAATCAAAAATTTTTCTGTATGTACCTACTCCTGATTTATTGAAATGTCTTGAATTTTTTCAGACTTTTCCAATAATTTTATTTAGTCGTCATTAATCAATAATTCTCTCTTCAGAAGATGAAAATAAAAAATGCCTGCATAAATAAAATAGCTTAAGCGTGAAGCCAACCCTCCCTAAGAGTGTTAATAATGCAATAAAAGGTCTTTCCGCCGATACGTAATGTCATTCGGTCGTAAGTACGCGGATAATACGTAACTGATCCCAGATTGCGAGGCAGAAAAGGAAAGTCGGTTCAGTTAAATGGCGTCCGAAACCCGGAAGGGGCCCGTCGTGTCCTCTGGGAAGAGCGATACGAGAAGCGAAATAGCAAAGTTTAGATAAAGGAAGATAAACAGATTATAATGATTTAGACACTCTCAAATATGTGTCCAACTATTACAAACTTTCTTAACAAAATTTAAAAGTTAGTAAATTTATTGCAGTTGAATTTTGTTCAAACTTAAATTTCACGTGCGGTATATAAGAATTTTTGTGGTTTACTCAGAAGCGGCAGTAAATTTTAAAAATATACAAGGGGAAGTTAGTGACAGTTTTAAATTAACATTTTTATCGTGCCGGCACACCTGCTTTCTTTAATTCAGTAATAAGAAATTTTTGGTGTAAAACGGGGGGAATCCTCAACACCACAATGCTTTACTTTTCTTATTAAAACGAAATAACATAAGATGATATCAAATACACAATGCATTAATTTATAACTACTTAATTACAAGTAATAATTAACCAGTTCATAATGTAAGTCTAGAGTAAGGCAAATATTTCTATACCTAATTACTTATTAAAAAATATGTCCATAAGATGTTTCTGAGTTAATGCACTATATTTTAAATTTCAATTCATGTCGTCAAAATAAGAAAAACAAGTTTTACGGGGGAAGATAGACACATTGGTTTGAAGAATAAATATACATTTTCTAAAATGTCTCTGGAGACGTTTGACAAGGAAGTAAAAATCTTCATATTTTAACATAAATATTATACAGGGTGTCCGGAAAAGTCATATCAAAAATGGAAAGTATATAGAGGTTAAAATAGATGTAGTACTTCATATAACATTTTTTCCTGTGGGGCTTCGTTGTGGAGTTATTCGCCTTCAAAGAAAGAAGTTTAAAAAACAAATTCCAATTATAGCTTCTAAGTCGTTACCATGACAACAATGAAATTTGGGCAATTAAAGTAACTCATGTTAATGTTCATTTTCAAGTTTAAACTGATATTCAATATGCCTGGATTATACACGAGCAGACGAAATTATCCATTTAAATTTATATATCTTTTACAGCGTTGCCAAATTTGACATTTTTCTTTAATAGTTCGATTCCTTCTTTTACTTTGCTAAAAAAAAGGTATACCGTATATCGGTCCATATCTTTATGGATAATTATATTATATGGATAATTTAATAATTCTTCCCTACTATTTATAGGAGTTTAATAAACAAAACTTATAAGATGACCCCAAAGAAAAAAAATTGAGATCGGATTAAGATTGGGAGGACTAACTCGACCGATCCATAGATCGGGAAATGTAGTATTTAAATGACCCTGCTAAAACGAGGTGGTGCACCATCGGGCATAAGCTACGTTATTTCAAATATTTAAAGGGACGTCTTCCAATAACGGGTTAAGGTGTTGCAGTAAATATAGATAGGTATTTATCCCCATTTAAAGTGTCATCAGGATGACACTTTACTGACAATGATATGTGATCCCACTATGTAGTTTCCAATTATTCCTATCCACACATTAATTATAAATTTTTGTTGGTGTTTTGTCTGAATAATAACATGGGGATTTTCGTCAATTTAAATATGCAAATTCTATTTGGAAAGCTGCAAAAATTTTTTACAAAAATGTTAATATCGCATTTTGATATAATATATCTATGTATGTTGTTAATAAATTCGATTTTCTCAAAAACGGTACAAGATATCGACTGATATACGGTATACCTTATTTTAAGCAAAGTGAGAGAGGAATAGAACTATGACAGAAAAATGTCAAATTTGCCAACGCTGTCAAAGATGTATAAATTTAAATGGATAATTTCGTGTGCTCCTGTATAATCCAGGCATATTGAATATCAGTTTAAATTTGGAAATGAACATTACCAAAAGTTACTTTAATTGCCCAAATTTCATTGGAATTGTATTTTCAAACTTCTTTATTTGAAGGCGAATAACTCCACAACGAAGCCTGATAGGAAAAAAATTATATGAAGTACTACATCTATTTTGACTTCCTCTATATACCCCTTCACTTTTGACATGACCTTTCCGGACACCCTGTATGTTAATCAGTGGCGGAGACACCGTCGCTGCGACTAAAGATATTCGCATCCACATTCGCGCATTTGTTGCGGAAACAAATTTTATTTTGACGAAAACACTCCCAAAATGATGAAATTAGTGATACTACTAAAAAACCGCTTTTTCCTTTTGTTTAAATATAAGAATACATTTTCAATAATTGTAATTTATGTTTCCCTTATAAATTACGAAACAATATATCAATATACATATAAAATTTAGAATTTGGAAAATTATCTCTAAACAGATACAAAATGGTACTCTGTATATTTAAAATTACAACATAAAATCAAAATAGGTTAAGAAATGTGTAACCTGTATTTTTTTATTTTTCATTTTAACCTCATTTAAGTTCTAGAAAATACACATTTCATATTCAGTACCAAACGCAATAATTTAAAAAAAAATAGTCTAGAATAAAAAATACTGATCCAATTTAACTAATTACTTCACCAAAAATAAATATTAAATGAACATTTCTATTTTTTACGGTTGAAGGAAACTACCCCTCTATGTAAACCAATGGCGGACGTTGAAACTAAGAAACTCAGATGGCACTGGTATTTTCGCAATTCGATGAGTGTATTTGCTTCTGAATTGTATTTCGATGACAAAATGTATCTTCTTTTTTTGGAAATCGAACAATTTTCGATTTCTTTTTAATCTAAAGGAGCTTGGATACCTCAAAATGGAATAAATCGATAATAACTGTAACTGCCCATTGCCAAAGAAAAAATCTGTATATATCAACAAATTTTATGGGTTAGGTACTCCCAATTTATTCAAATTTGATAGGTAAACTTATTTTAGATGTACGAAATACCAACAAGAAAATTGTTTACTTTATAAAAAATAGAAGAATAAAAAATTCTTCCTTTTCTCTACGCTATACCTACATTGTATATTAGCAGCAATTAATATCAAATTAAAAATACCCAAGATACTATGATGATTATTGTACTGTAAGTTTAAAATATCAAAACAATAAAAAACAATGGTGTAAAAAAATAGAGTACGTCACTGTGTTCTACAGGAAAAAAGTATAAGACTCCCTTAGATAATTTCTTGATATCACTTATGTATAACAATCGAGTTATAAAGGCTAACACAAATCGATTAAATTCTGTATACTGAAAACCAATGTAATTACCTCCCTATCAATTTACTTGCCCCGCTAAAAAAAATACTAACAACATAATTTTTTTCTACCTATCACTGTTTAGACTACCTAGCAATCCAATCCTAAATGGACCAATATGTAAATGTATAATTTTCATTTTCAAACAAGCATAAATTTCTTACACTATTCGAATGTAAGCGACAACTATTACGTCGTTGTGTTTTCGTTAAAACTATCATATTCACTTTATTGTCTTTATTGTTGACGTGGAATACATAACATTTCTATAACTATTGTCTCTATATTGTATTTTAGGTGACTATATAGTTTTGGAATTCCTGATGACATCTAGCGTTAGAAAGAACGTCGTACTTATATGATATACAAGTTAATGAACCTGTTTTTGATAAGCAATAAAGATGATAGAAACATGGTACCATAATACAGATACGTATTGGATGAAAACCTTTAAGGGTATCATAAGTATATAAAAATATATTGACAGACAATAATTAATTTTGAAATACGTTTAAGCAAATTTATTTGCTGTACGACTGCATTATCGAGTTGTTATAGATACTTATACCTACTATTAGTTTTGGTGTTATGGTAACCGACTAAACTTTGTTACTTCTTTAAAAATAATATTTTCTGCAAATTTAAATGCATTTTTCAGGAGCTAAATGTTACAAAAAAATCTTTTTAAGTATATTTAATAACTAACTTGATCAACTTGATTTAATCCAATTCGAAATTATCTCAGATATATTTTACGTATCATAAAGAATTTATATTGCAATATACAGAAAATACTATTGCGTTTAATACTGAATAATGTATTAAAAAAATAATTCAGATCATTTTTATAAATAGTAGTTTAAAAGATATATAATAATATTCTACATCTTCTACTCATTCTGTATATTGTACATAATGTTTAAAAATACAAGGATAATCCCTTACAGTTCTGTCAAGAAATAATTTATAATATAATAGTTTTACCAAAACATTAATTACATGAAATAATTTCGTTTTATATAGAAATCTGTAAATCAACTACTGTCGATTTAGTAAAAAAAATCACAATATGTCAATATTTGCCTTGTAATTTACATATCAATAAGATTAATTAAATGTGTCTTAGGAAGAAATATTTCATTATGAAAATAAATACAGAATAGTATAAAATCTGGCATTATACTGAAATTTTTTATGCAATTTTTTCCTTCACAATCACCATTAATTCGTGAGATGGAAGTTGTTTGCTAAAAGTACCTATATTTGCAACAAATTACAGTAACAATAGAATAAGTACATTTTTATGAAGAAATGATATGTACAAGGTGTACCTAATTAAAATGCTTGGCCAAATCTGGAACAGTGGATTCTACATCACATATTAAAAAAAAATGTTCCTATAAAGATGTGTCTGCAAATGCTTAGTGATATATAGGGTATTTAAGAGAACAATCAAAAAAAGGTATGTAAATCACTTTATATTATTCATAGAACGTGATTATTTGAATGATTATAATTTTTATTTAAAACATAATTTGATGTTTTGGCCTTTTTAAGAATAATTACCTAAGTAGTCTGCCATTTGTCTTAAAAACGGTGCAGTCTAGCAACACATAGCAAACATACGTTTTTGTGAATTCCGTAATACGACAATAGTTATGATAATATGTAGTTACCGAAATTTGATTACCCCCTGTATGCAACAAAAATATGTTGTTCCTTTATACATTTATGGGCAATCACAGATTAAAACTGCATGCCGAGTTTGAACGAAACCGCTATAGTCAATTTTAGTAATTAAAAATATACACCCTGTATCTCGAAAGCGAAGCAATTTCAGATAAATATTTATAAGTAGCTACACCCTGTAATGGTTAACGGAAAAAATATTTAAATTTTAAACCTAGTTCACAAAGTTTTTTAAATCATATTCTTTGAAAAAGCCAAGAGTTGGAGAAAAGAGAGCTGTCATAAAACTTTCTAACAAGAAACTTCTTCACTACCGTCTAGCCTTATGCAACAAAAATTATTTAGGATGATAAAAGTTATAAAGCCAAATTCAAGTTTGGAAAAACAAAGTAGGTACCCATCGTATTCTATTTTTTCTTAAAACACGTGGCAAATAAAATAAAAATTTTTCCTACTTTGTTTCATCAGGAAATCGGTAATATAAATTTGGTTTCCCCATAAAGAACTGCTAAATAAATGTTTATACTATTATTGAATAATTCAAAAAGATATGTTCAAAGCATAACAAAATTAATTTATATCTTATCAGAATTCCAACCTTTACAGGCCATATATAACATATTATTGTAACAAGTTAATTAATAAAATTAATTTTAAAAAGTGGATATTAATTATGTAAGTATGCTCGTAAATTAAATAATTTTCTAAGGCAAATGCAATTTATGTAAACAAAATTTCAATAAATAATAAAAAAATAATAGTAGTTATAAATACATAGTAATAATAAATAGTTACTCACATATTATGAAAAAAAAGACGATCCAGTAAGAACATACAAATTCACTTATCACAAAAAAAAACAAAAAACTTAAAACTATATTGCAAAACTAAATGGAAGCACCAAAAACTTATAACTTATTGTTAGGATGTATGCGTGACTGTACTGTATAAATAGAAAATATAACAAATAGACTATTGCTGTGTGTTGCTCTTGATACAAACCTATACTAATTTAAATCGTTTGAGGTTTACCGCGTTAGATGAGAAGGATGAGACCTCTTTTGAGTGGGGGTTGCATAACACTATAGGGGTCTGATAAGTGTAACTCACGAGGACCCGTTCGAAGGCCATTAAGGGTAACCGATAGGACCAGATAAATCAGGGTGGGGAAGAGCAGCCAATGGCTATACGGATTTTCAAACTTTTGTTGCCGATTATCAAGTGTGCCTGTAGCTATTGTAGAAATTCCGTGTCTACAACGGAGAGGTCGACGAAATTTTATATTTTTACCTGGCGTAATGGGCTAATAATAGAGTTAATTATTACAAAAAATTGTTATAGAGTGCGAACAAGGCACTAGGCAAACACTCAGGGATACCGTACCCTGTAAAGTAAGTTTTTTCTTTTCATTTTTTTGTATCTTAGAAAGTATCATTTGTATAATATAAAGGTGATTTACATAAAATTCCTCGACCTCATAATTTGATAACATGAGAGATTTTGTAAAAATCAGATTTTTCAAAGCAAGTTGTAGATGGTTCTGTACATAAAAAAAATTATTAAGAACGTTATAAAGTAGTTTATTGGCGTTACCATTAAATTATGTCCTTTAAATAAATTTAGTTTATGAGATATCAAGTTAAACAGAGCAAACACTTATAATAATAATAGCGAACGCTCAAATATTTAAAAAATACTTAAAATTATATCTAAGAAGTAATTTCAGTTGTAAAGTGATGATTATGATACTTTTTAATTTGAAGTAAAAATAATACATTTTTAATGAATACATTCATCAAACTTATTTACCTAATTTATCAAATAAATGATTTTTTATCGTAAGTTGAAAATTGAAAAAATAAACAATTAGTGACTAAATTGGATTTGGAAACGTTTCATTTTTATTACTTTTCTACATATGGTTGTAAAACTTGCACTGTATATAACACAGGTACCCGCAGAATTTTTTTTTTTTTTCATATATTTAGCAACAGAGTTTGATATCCCCCTGTATTTCGATCCGCTGAAGACGATGGAGCCATCAGAAATGCTCCATCAGGTCAGAATTTTTCCCTAACCTCAAAAAATAACTCAAAATCAGTAGAAATCTTGATTTTTTTTGTTAAATGTACAAGATTTTGAAATTAAGCACACACATGTTGATAGGATCAAAACTTTTTATTCCTACACTTTTTTCTGTAAAATGTCTCCTTGTTGAGATACAGTCAGTTTAATCCAAGAATGCATTTTAAAGAAAAAAAGTGCAAGAATAAAAAGTAAACCTCGGATTTCCGTTTGCTTTGTTCTCTTTCCTTTCGTTAAATTTAGGGCTCATGATATATTCATTTTTATTTATTTACGATTTGCATTAATTAGATCAAAATAAAAACTTTTTATATTTGCACTTTTTTCTTTAAAATGCATCCTTGAGGAGTTATAGGCATTTTAACAATGCTCAAAATTGGTTAAAAATGGCTATAACTCTTCAAGGAGACATTTTAGAGAAAAAAGTGCAGGTACAAAAAGTTTTTATTTTCACCCTATTAAAACGTCTTTAATTTGAAAGTCTTAACTACTTTAACAAAAAAATTGAGATTTCCACTGATTCTGAGCAAATTAAGGTTAGGGAAAAATTCTAACGAGATGGAGCATTTCTGGACCCATCGTCTTAAACATTAAAAAATATATGAAAAATAATTTTTTTGTGTAAATAATTATTTGTAGAGTTTAACCATTAAAGAGTAAAAAGTTAAAACTCTCATCTTATAAAATATTTTTCTTTAAATTCTCGAAGTTTTCCGATTTTAATGTCTTCAGTTTAGTTATAATATATATCACTGTTGCTCTTTGTAATTATAGTTTAAATAATAATTATATTGTAAGTAGGTATATTTCATCTTTATTGTGTAAATTTAATAATAAAGTTATTTTAACAATTTTCGTTATTGTTTCGATTGTATCTAATCAAAATCTATGACGTTGCACTGCACATTTTTAACCAAATAATGTTATTCTATTTGTGCCAATTTCATCTGATATTAAATTAGGTAAACTGCTTGAACAATCCAGTAATTGCTTTTTATAGCGTTTAAAATTGTCGAGTTTCTGGTCTCTTTAATTTGATGGTGCCACATCTCGAAAACTACTGGCATTTTTACATATATTTGTAGGACATAATTTGTTTAAATTTTATTCACCTACAATATGATTGATGTTCTCTACTCTCGATTTAAGTAAGCTCTTAATTGAAGCCATCAAGGAACTCTACCAGTTGGCTTTTACAGAATAAAAAAAATGATTTCTGTTATCAATTTGTCACGCTTTTAAATTTTATGTGAATCACTATATGAGTTATATATTTTACGATATTTTATATCTTCACATATTAATTTCTTAAGTTATAGTTTCTTCTAAAGAAAAATTCTCAAACAAGACAAATAAATTCTTTTATATCAATTATGTAATTATTATGAAGTTCCAAGTATAACAAGAATTATAATCTTTTGGAAAAATAATTAACATATACGTAGAATTACCTGCATGTGGCAATATAAAAAATATTTGTAAACAAATTAATATAATATAATTATAACATATTAACATTAATTTAACCGTGTTATAACATAGTAATAAGTATTTAATTTCGAAACTATATATTATTACCTTATTATAGATAATGATACTTATAATTGAAGCCAAGTTAATAAATAAGATACTTCTAGAAAATTGCAGTACAAATTCCAAATCTCCTAGTAGCAAAAAATTAAATGAAGTATTAGTTGTCATTAGCTTTTTAGCTTTTATAGAGCCTAACAGCAAACCTTATAAATGAAAATATAATTCAAATTGCGTTTTATATAGGTATTTCAAGTGAAGTACCCACAATTCACGAGTATGAGTATACTACAAATTCGAGTGCAGAAAAGCTAATGCTTTTAAGACTCCTTGGAAAGCTGCTGCAAAAATGTTGCATATGAAATATTATGAAGATTTTATATTTGTCCCATTCAAAGACTTGCAACTTGAATATGCCCGAAAGGCGGGGTAATAAAAGAAAACAACTTCAAAATAATTTATACAAGGTGAGCATAAAAAAATATCAGTCTTTATGAAAATTAACCAGAAGGTATACCTAGAGAAAAAATATTTCTTTATGAGATGAAGCTAACAACTAATATTTAAGAAGACTAATCAGGGGAGAGGGGGAAGTTACTGGCCGATAATAAATGGCTGGTTCAGAACAACCAAACCCTAAAGCGATGCCCCGTAAGGTATTTTATGCTAAAGATCTCACAAAGCAAATGTTG
This sequence comes from Anoplophora glabripennis, assembly GCF_000390285.2. Classification (NCBI taxonomy): domain Eukaryota; kingdom Metazoa; phylum Arthropoda; class Insecta; order Coleoptera; family Cerambycidae; genus Anoplophora; species Anoplophora glabripennis. Next base: position 1,760,305 of record NW_019416306.1, on the reverse strand, counting down.
AAATTTTATTTAAAATAATATAGGGAAGTGTCTTTAGTGAGAGAGAATTAGGTGTAGTTCTTGTTGTTTCAAATTAATAAAAATAATCTTCTACCAAAAGGGCGGAATGTGATCCTGACTGATATAAGGACCTCTCTGAAGGATATAATTTAAAAATTGCCTCATAGGACATAATAAAAAATCTAAATCGGCACAATCTGCAGCCCAGGCAATAGGAATCGAAGTCAAAAAAATTAAAATTACTAATGACTCAAACAGTTATTGCTGCAATTAGCTTTTAATTGATTTAATATACTTGACGCAATACACGAAGTCCGAGATGTTATACATGCACCCACTGTAAATATTTATTTGTAAATTATTTTTGTCTTTACCTTTCATATTTGGCGTTGTAGGAAGATAAAGTTAAAAATGACAATTAAATAAGTAGTAAAGCCATACGTCAACCAAACATAATTAAAAAAAATGGAAAAAACATTTGCCTATTAATTTTTTAATGACATACATTACAATTATAGAATACGGGTGTGTTCCGAGTTATTTCACATTAATGTTGTTAATGAAATAACTGATCATTTTAACATTTAGTTAATAATTTCTAACATTAAAAGTGCCGGTACGAATAAAAAAACAATATTATAATTTTTATCGATAGTAATTTTTTTAGAAAACATATTCCGTGAATTAGTTTTACATTTGTCATAGTCTTAAAACTTGTACCGTTTTATTTTGTCCTATTTTATGAAAGGCAATTTCTGTTCAGAAATTTATAGATACATATATCCCACATTATTAGAATTCAGATGTTGCAAGTCGTTAATTTTATGTTAATTATTAATATACCGTAACATCTTTATTGCTAAATGAAGACAAAACTATAAAATTGTGAATTAATAAGAATAATAAGTTAGTTTTCTTAATATAATTTATGTAAAAGATTTGTCAATTAGGTATGAAACTGTTTTCTATATATAAAAAACATTTTCATGAACCGGTTTATATTTTTATACTTGTTCACAGGTGTCTGAAACTCGGATAAGGGGTTTAACTTCATTGGTGGAATAAGAATTAAAAAATTACAAAATTCTCAAGATGAAATAGTAAGTGCTTGTGTTAATTATTAAAGTCCATTGTCCCGTCCATTGTGCCTATGCTTTTTCTTCCTCATGATTATAGTCTTTTAACTCCTTAGCAAAAATTCATTATCCTAAGAATAATCTAGATTTCAATTAATCTAACAACTTTTGTGCCAATTTTGAAAGAGTTGGATCAATTTATCGATCAGCTTCAACGATGATGAAAACGGAAAACACAGCAGGGCAATGTCCATATTGACAATTTAGTGCCATTAAGCAATGAATACTGCTCAAATCAATACCATTCCTGAATTAAAGGCAAAAAATTGGAGAGTTGTCAATGAATTTCATCCGCAGGTATGGGAAAGCGTGATACAAAATTTTCTTTTTAATGAAGTCGAGTATACCAAATGAAGGACATGTATTTCTTTTGGGACACCTTTTAGTACATACTCGAGTGCATAATATTAATCTTTATTACATTTTATATATACATGCATTTGAAGCAAATAAAATTTGATTTAACTAAGAAAATAAATGTAAGTCATAATGTCAGTATCTGTTTGAAATACTTATTTACTATTATGCTTTTCTTGCAAGTGGCTATTCTGGAGCTTACAAATTACATACGTTAGCATATAACTTACATATTTTGTACATCTGTACGAACTTAGGTAGGTACCAATTTTCTTATGCTAATTAAGATCTCTAAAATAATTATCTGAATTGAAGTTTATGATTTTATCACTGGTAATTTACCACCTCCTATAAATTCCATATTGTAAATAAAAAAATATTTTATAAAATAGTACTTCAAGTGCAATAGGCAATTTGAATACCTATACGAAAGTCGGATGATCCTCACTTTTTAAATTATTATACTTATTACACGCAAATTATCGATTTTCATCTCATCTCTCTATAAAATATTCAAATTACTCTATTTCGCTGGAATTTCAAATTTACCTACGTACAATTTTCGTAGAATCAAGGTGCCGCATTAAAGGTAATTATTATGAAAAGTGAGATGACTTTATTATGGGTAATAAAATTTAAAATAAAAACTCGACCATAATTATCAGTTTGCCATTAAAAATAAGTTAATGAAACGTTGACTTAAATGTAAATCTCTAGTTGTTCTTCATTATACCATGGGCTGCTAAAATTGTATAATAATGTTACATCTACGTTATTACTGGCAGCAACATTTAAAATAAGAGACAAACATGCAATGATTACCCATAGTAAGACCGTATTCTTCACATGTTCCACCGATAATAGCCACATATTGGTATTTATTTGCTTAAACATCATTTTACAGTTACTGATAACTGAAGTGATATTTGCAATGCAAAAATGTTAAGAAATACAAATATTTGTGAATTTGAAATAAATTGAAGAAAGTATTTCATATAGTTTAAAAACTGTGACTGATTTTGAAATTAACTAAGAACAGTTTGACCTGCTTCTATAACAGTAGATTATTTTACAGATCTGAATAAATTTCTAATCAAAACTGCCGAACCGCTTGAATTTTTTTGATCGTTTATGGTTAATAAGTCCAAAAACTGTGACAAACGTTAGCAATATTGTTAGCAGCAAATCATACGAAAAACTCAATTCTGTACAAATTCAATAACCAGAAGAATACGTACCTACTTTTATCTGAGAAGGAATTAGAACAAAATAATTGGATTTTATCTAGAGTCGCTGTTGATGAGCTTTCAGCATTTACAGAAAATTATTTAACGTCGTTCTGGTATTGGTTATCATAAAAATTACGAATTTTTCAGTGGTTCTACTTTGCTTTTAAATCTATGGCATCATTATTACAACACGAAAATAGTTTTCTCGTTTCAAAAAAAAAACATGATTTTCACATTTCATCGTTTGAATCGTTCATTTGACCATTCATGATGACCTACGTCGTTAACCCAGCAATTGACCAGTACGATTGATTGTGACTAATTGAACACAATATGACATATGGATTACCTGAGCAAAGTACAAAAATTAGGTGTATGGATGCCGTATTCTTTGGGCGAAAACAAAAAAATATCAGCGTGTCGACATTTCTGTCCCTTTTATGAACTAGGTTGTCAACAACCTGAACAGTTTTTGTTTTAGATTGTTCATCATCTTGCAGTTCAAGAAATAACACCAGAAAAATATAATTGAATGATTTTGCAGCATGATAACGCTGCTCTCGTACTGCTAATATTGTAAAAGCTAGTCAGTAGCTCAGTTGGAAGATTGCCACATCCGCCCTATTCTCCTGATTTTACTCCTTGGGAGTCAGAGGAACTTCTTTTAAAAACGACGTCGCGCTTTAAAGTCAGCTTGATGAATTATCCATCTCCAAATCACCGAATTTCTTCAAGCGCAGAGTAAACAAATTATCGGGTCTTTGGGGAAAAATTGTAGACAATGGAATATATTTTGTATATGAGGAAGAAATAAATTAGAATTATAATAAAAACTACAAACATGCATTAATCCAATATTTGGTTGATCTTAAAGCAAATTGGTGCTAAATAAAATTATTTAACTGTTATAGGACTTCTACTTGTTAATGATACAGTGTACAAAAAATATTCAAGAGACACAAAAGTTTTCAATGAATGTGGGCTATCTGAATCAACAAAGAGATTCCAAAGCCCCAGTTAGTTTTTATATAAACTTTTCAGGTCTGTTTACTAGCAACTGTACTGTACTAAATTCCATCCAACTGTGTTTCCTGAGTAATTAGCTGATCAAAACTGAGTTTCACGTTCAAACTTTGAAGGATATTATTGAAATATTGAAATATTTTGGCCAAAAATATATAGTTTTCTTTTACTAACTTAGGGCGAGAGGAATCACTTGAAGACTACAGGACAAAAGCGCTGTAAGTCAATTTTTACGGTATAATAAGGATATTAGTACCAAAAAAATGCGTGTAAAAAATAGAAAAATCATAACGGTCTAAGGATACTTTTATAGTTTTCACCGATAAATAATTACCCGTTGATTTTGATTTAAAATTTATATTGTACGTATTTTAACTTAAAAATTCATTTTCTAGCAAATGAAGTAAAAGTGACTTACATCGTTTTTGCCGTGCGTTCTTAAAGTCTGTTGTAACACTGATATTGCTGATTTAAATTAAAGTATAAATTTTAATTAAAATGCCGGTACAATTAAAAATATATTAATGTAATTAATGAGGATTTATGACTTTCTCAAGAGGCACAAAATATTTTCATTAAAACTATCTATCCAAATCTAAAAATATTCTCTGCAATGTCAGAGAGCTTTTTTAACAACTGAAATACCTCAGGCCCCTTCTAACACTGAATCCACTGGCTAGTGTTTATAATAAATTAGGTAGCTACTATGAGGGAATTATGCTAAAGTACTACTACTACTAAATATAGTAAATTAACTAAATCAATTATAGGCCACATGATCTAGATACCTTATAATCAACCTTTTGTCATGCCGTGCCATTTTTTTAAAACGTCTGGGTAACCAAAAGCGGTATATACGATTCATGTATATTTAAGGTGATATCACAATAAGCTTGGAATTGTCTACCAAATTAGTAGTTTTCGTATTTGCAACCATATTACATAAAGGTTTATTTAAAACTTCACTAAAGAGAGTCCAGGCTGATTCTGTATTAGAAGTAGCGAAATATTCGGAATTAAAGAAAAATTTACATATTAGATAGCAACAAGGATATCTTTATTGCTGGACTGTTAACTTGCTTTGATACGAAATTTATTCTAACTTTATCTTCACGCACTTAAAATATCAGTATATTTCTATTGTTAGAAGGCGTAGGTGAAAACAGAGCAAATGCCCTTGTATTTCCACAAAAAATATAGGCTAACTGCTAGAGAAGTTATGTAATTATCTATTCCTACATTATACTATCTTCTTATTATTTAATCTAGGCTAAAGCGAGCAGATTTAAATTTAACCAACTTAACAATTATTCTATTGTTGTAGCTAGATTTATCTCGGTCATCTCAGATATTACAAGTTTCAGTAAATTAACCACGAGCTTCTGCTACATCAGAGTAAGATTTTCCGACATTTTATGAAGCGAAATTAAGTTAACATTAACTTTTGCATATTAACATATTCAACATCACAATGAAAACTGAATATATTAGGTACCCTCTAATGGAAGAAGGGTAAATTTAGTTAGCCTAATAAATTTTGTTAAAAACGTGTTTTTTTTTTATTTTCTTAAAGGAGGAATGTTTTTATAGAAGATGTTGCAGTTATAAAAATATTAGATTTTAGTGCGTTTTTAAACTGTATTATACATAAACTGCTACTTAATTCCAAGGCATTCAACGTGGCAAACTAGCAGAGAACGACGGGCTGATCTGTACGTACTTTCAAAGCAATAGTCCAATTAAATGGGTCTTTAAATCGCAATTTTGGTCAACTTGCTTGAATTTTTGATGGTGGAGTCCTCCGACTCTGGCTCGAGCGTACTTTCGATCGTTTCGGGCGACATTCAAGGGCATTTTTAGCATATTTCCGATCACCCAGGCGAAAATCCGAGATATACAAATTGGAGATTTTGTCGTCTACTTTCAAATGCCGTTTTCAGAATTTAAATCGGATAATTTTTGATAAATCGCCAGGCTGTGGAAAAAATACCCTAATTTGTTTATAATGCAATTGTGCAGAAACTATGTATCAGACAGAAAACATCTTGCGCACGATTAAACTACATATTATTATCTGTCATTTTCCGCAAGTTTGTTTTTCCAGTTTCAAATTTGACGGAGTTATGAATTTTTTAAATAAAGGTCTATTTTAGAGGCTTTTCCGGATTTTCTCTATAAAAAATGAACCGATCGGATCGCCCAAAAAAACATTTATAGGTTTTTTTAATCTCTACAAAAGTCCTATTGAAGGTAAGACGATTTCATCATTATTTTTCGACATATAAAAAACCAAAAAAATTTAATTTTTTTGCAGTTTTTATTGTTTTAAAAAAATTGTTCACGACTTTGCAGGGGAAATCACTTGGGTTTTCATTTACTAAGTATTTTTCAAAAGGTAATACATGAAATTTGTTGTGATATTTAAGTGTTCCAAAAAATCTCTATTTGTTGGCCTAAACGTTGATGCTGGCAGTATTCGTTAAAAACATACGTTCAAAACATAACTTCAAAACTTCAAAATGGCATAACGCTGCCAAAGAAAACAATTATAGTCTCATGATTTTTTTTCCAAATTGCTTGTTAGAAAGTCCACTATATGATGGTCTATGTGTTGTTTTCGAAAAAATCGGGGCGATCCATGTAACGCGTCAAGCAATTATATTTTTTAAGAAAAAAAAAATCCTTGGGCTTTATTTGGACATGCAACCATTTTTCATATATTTTCCCTTAAAGTACAGATTGATTAGAAAAATGACAAAATTTCGATGAAAAATTTTGTTGCAATAATTTTTTTGCGAACTGTAATTAGACAATATCTTGATTTTAGCTGTATACTAGATATTGTGAGTGTCAGTTAATGCTCATAAGGACATTAGTTCGCTTAGTAGTTATTTGTCACAATGTCATTCATTTATAGAAATCGAATTTGTTCATTACATTATTTTTTTAAACCCAATTGAATTTTCGCTTGAGCTTTTACGAATATTTGATATATTTGAAATGAAAGTAAAATTAAATTGAATTGTTTAATGCTGAAGGTGGAGCACCTTGGTAATTAGTTAAAATTATTTTTCGACTAATAAATGTGAACACAATTTTTTTAGACTAAGTTAGTCGACATGAAAGAAATATTTTTATCTCTGGAGATGAACATTTTTATTTTCATCTCGTCCCTAGAAACAAAACTAAAAATGTCAATTTATATTATTATCAAAACTTATACAAACCTTACCATACTATACTATATTACTTATTGAATTACATAGGTATGTTTTTATTTAGTAATTTCCTTAAGTGAAAACAGCCGTGTAAATTGCCCACATGAGGCGTAGAAGCAATTAATTGCTTACTTACACCTGATTCTGTTGGACCAACTTAAAACGTTCATGTTTCAAATAAAGTAAAGCTAGCAAAATAGTTCCATAAATATGTTAAAACAGTTATTCGCCGACCCAAACTACTCAATGCTACTATTCCATACCGATATGGCAATAAATTTCGTAATTTGCCGATATTAGAATAGAATAATAACAAAGCTACAAGCCCAGCGTAATGTGGTAGTCCTTGACTCGTATATTTTCATATCCGTGTCCCATCTTTTACCCTGAACGGCCAGCTGATATTACACGGAGACGCAAGGTAAAAACCTTTACAATCTACCATGGACTCAAGGTTGCACGACTTGGTTCCAATTTCAAGACTCGTCCCACTGGTATGACAAATACTGTAATCGATTATGATTTGTACTTCTATCAGTCTTTAAATTTGTAATTTGTTGTACGTTAAACACCAAAAATTAAGCAATGATACACTCTTATCCTCCGCTTGCAACTTTGCACGGAATGAATTTTAATACATTTATCAAAACAGTTTTTAAAGGAGTTACATTTTGATCTTTAGCAGCCCCCAATTCCCCCCGATTTATGATGCTTTTAAAACTATACATCCAATGATATCGAACCTATGAACTTGGAAATAGTTGTCAGGTATTTAAAATTAGTGTTAGTTAGTTCGAACTGGCAATTTTTGATCGGCAAAAAAATTTTGTTTTAAATTTGGAAATACACTTATTAGTGCAGTCTTTTCAACGTATATAATAAGCAATAATACTATATTAAACTAGCCAGATCAGGCACATATTTTCAAAAAACACTTTTAATAATAGACGGTGAACATACATACCAAATCACAAGTATTACTCTACGACATGGTGCGACTAACCTGGAACAAAGGGAAAAAGTTAGAACAAATGTCTCTTTTTATTAATAATATAAATTTAAAGGGATATAATAGTTTTGTTCCTAGTGCATTAGAAACAGTTTTCAACAGTTAAACGCGATCGCACATGATTCGAAACAATAAACTTTGAACCTTATGTAAGCATTATATCAAAATTCGTAAAACTAATAGGCCTCAGATATTTTCGCTACATTTTTTGAGAATAGCTTTTGTGTTACTATTAAAAAAAGTTAAAATCTATATTTTTTACGAGATAAGTTGAAATTCAATGCACGAGAAATAAAATTAGTTTAAGAGGGATTTTTTTTCTGATTTATTACTTATCTACATTGTAGGAAAAATCAAATGACATTGTAAACAATTATACTGAATTCTGTCTACCCAGCTTAAGTTATGTATTAAACATCTACATTTAAACATACAAAAACAAATCGTTAGGTTTATTATGATAACTTCAATTTACAAACCTGCACAAAGAAACTTCTGAGGTAAGTTATATTTGTGGCCAAGTGTAGAAACGTTAAACAAAATGGCTACCAAACTCAAAGCTCAATTAAATAAAACAGAGCTGTTTCAAATAATAGACTTTGGTGCTTCTAAATCCAATGTTTCGCGATTTTTCATATTTCTGAGACCTACTTAGAGTACGGATATTTTAAAATAATTATATAGTAGTAAAGGATACAAGACATACTGTTGACAAACTTGTAGTACTTTATATGGGGGTTGCCTTTTGTATTTCGGGAATAGGGGATAAAAAAAATAATCATCTTATATGACTATTGTTTTTCAAAATATGAAGATCAATACACTTTTGCATGGATTTGAGATACCTCCAAAACGTGCATTTTGAATGCATATCAACCGCTTTTTCACGCGTCGGAAAACGTTGACCCTTTTTTTTATGTGCGGGAATAAAATTCGACTGTGCGGTGGATGACTCTTCAATTCGACTTTTTCAGTTCTCAAAATGTCGCTTGTTTGAGCCGATGTGCGAGAGTTCGTATTGTCCTGGTGTAGGTATAACTCTGATAGCACTTCAGTTTAATTACATATCAATTACAATTATAAATAAACAACATGCACAAAAATAATATTTAAATACTGAAAAATTGATATGCAATGTTTTAAATACAATTACATGCATATGTATAATTTCATCTGCTCCTGTATAATCCAGGCATATTCAATATCAGTTTAAACTTGGAAATGAACAATACCATGAGTTACTTTAATGACCAAATTTCATTGTTGTCATTGGAATTTGTTTTTCAAACTTCTTTAAAGGCAAATATCTCCATAACGAAGCCCGATAGGAAACATTTTTTATGAAGTACAACATCTATTTGGACCTCCCTTCATTTTTGACAAGACCTTTCCAGACACCCTGTATGTATGTGAGTGTGCAAAGAATTTTCAAAAACTTGAGTAACAAAACGTATAATTTTATTGTCACTGAAAAAGATAATAATCTTAAAGTAATTGTAAATAAAGAAATTGTTGGTATTATAAATCGTCGAAAATAAATACATAGGAATAATTATAAATGGTCATTTATTTACACAGACAGATATTGTTACTAACGGATATATTTTTTTTAGATTATAAAACTTTTTCTATGATAAGGTCTTTATACTAAAAATTTTTCATTGGAGAATACCATGCACCCATTAACGTAATGTTAACATTTTTGTTTAAGTAAGAAAACCTGCAGTGCGAACTCATGTTTTCTGGTGTGGCGTATCTTTCCCAAGTTCCAGACCAACGTTCCCCAGATGAAACTTCAACAGAAGTATCCTGTCAAGAGTTTGTACAGAAGTGACTTAGTTGAATAGTTCTGCGTGTGGCTGCTACTTGCGCTAACTTTACGACAACAATAATTAAGTAGGGGGAAGAGTTTGACGTGTTTGTAGTTGCGAACTTTCCAGTTGTTATACATGTTTTAATTTCAAGGAACACCAACAACTAAAGAGATTTATTGCCTAGATTTTTTTTTATTAAAATGTGTACCAAAACCGTAACTGGCATAAAACACGCAATAAAAAGGTTTAAGAATAAAATTCCGTGATTTATTAGGCTGTCACATGAATAAATAGTGTGAACTATAGAGCTGAAGCATAAATCCATATTTTGGCATATATCAAAGAACCCCAAAACTTCGCTGACTCTGATAGGTCGATGACAGTGGCAATTTCTTTAGAGAAATTTAGTAAACATGTACAGAACAGATACTCGTAAAATAGTAGATAAATACTAATGACTCGTTAGGAAACCAATGCGGACTAATCTAATAGATTTAAGATTTATCAACGATTTTCTGGAGAACTTTTTAGAAAAAAATAAATTTTGATAACTACAGCATGCTCTAGAGAAGTTATAATAAAATATTTTTGTGCAGTACAATTCTACTTGAAGATAAGAAATATTTTGTTGGTCATAAGATATAGCCCTTCTACCTCTATGGCTAATGAAAATCACAACAAAATTGTTGGAAATAAATGGAAAATGAAACACTTCGGTAACGAACTATTTAAATTTTGAAAATATTAGCAATAGGTACTACGTTGTTATTATTCCTCTGGTGCAAGTTTTATTAAAGGAACAAAATAGAATAAATTATGGCGTCATTTTCTAAATTAAAAAAGCGCTTGTGAGAATATGAGAATATCACAAGGATAATATATTTTGTAATACATGGATATTACTAAAATTTATGCCTAAAACTCGAAAAATGAGGAAAATTACTATAATTCCGACAACTGCACAAAGTTTTTATTGTAAATAATCTTTGCCACTTTCATTTAGTTCATGATTTATGAGATGTACTATCACATTTTAACTTTTGAAATGTTAGTCTTAATAGTTTGTTTATGATATTATTGATTTGCCTCAGTTTGATATACAGGGTGACTCACAAATGGTGACCAAAAGTGAAACCTTTGGTGAATTTTAAAGGGAGTCTTCCGTATAAAGTTTTTATCTAGGACGCTTCGTTAAAAAGATGGCTGATTAAAGTTCAAAAAATATTTTTAATTTTTGTAAATAATTTAAAAACTTGTAATTGAAATAATTTGAAATTGGGCACATGTATTTTATGTAAACATTGTCCAAACTCTGAGGGCTCTTCCTAAAATATACATGCTCGAGTGACGGAGATACAGGGTATTGGTAGCATATTTTTCTAAATTAAATATTACGCCACTGCTTTACGGTAACAATCATGATATTTTTGATTCCTCTTTCAATTTCCTACAAATTACTATCTACTCTTTTATGTTTTTCGAAAAAAGACTGATTTTCGAGTAAAACTTAAATAACGAATTGAAAACACCAGACCTCAACCCACTGGATTTCTCTTCCTGGGGTGCTGTTAAACGGCTGGTATACAGTGAACAAATTAATACACCTGAGCAATTAGAAGAAAGAATAAATAATGCTTTTCATCAGGTCCAAGCAACAATCAATTTTGAACAAATTACATTTTCGTCACTAAAACGATGTCGCGCCTGTGTTCGTGCAAATGGAGGTATCTATTTTTGAGCATTTACTTAAATAAAATCATTAAAATGATGACTAATATTATTAATTACTTTAATCATTGTCATGTCATTTAGGTAAGTAAAAGTATTTTCAGTAGGATTTTTAAGTTTTACTTACTTTTTCGAAAAACATAAGTGGGTAGTAATTTGTAGAAAATTGAAAGAGGAATCCGAAAATATCATAATTGTTACCGTAAAGCAGTGGCGTACTATTTTATTTAGACAAATATGCCACCGACACCCTGTATCTCCGCCACTAGACCATATAAATCTTAGGAAATTTTGGTCAATTTTTACAAAAATACAAGTGCCCAATTTCAATTATTTCACTTACTAGTTTTTAAATTATTTAAATAAATTAAAAATATTTTTTGTTGTTTAACACGCTGTATCTTTTTAACGAAGCTTCTAGATAAAAAGTTTATAGGAAAGACCCCTTAAAATTCACCAAAGAATACGAGGTTTCATTTTTGGTCACCATTTGTAAATCACTCTGTATACTTATAACTAGCCGTAAATTTTCAGTGAACCATTCTGGTTTAATCCTAACCCTTATTTGTTCTCATTAAATTTTATATTTGAAGACCCTGGTGCAATATGTGAATTGTTTAGGGGGTCAAAAGGAGTGTTTTTTGTTCAAAATATTATTTTTGTAAGTAACATCTATTAATTTGGTATGAGGTAAAACATTTTGAATGTTTACTTTTCCACTTTTTCCATCCGCAGTTAAAAAAATGAAAAATAAATAACTATGTACTCACACATTCCATTCTTACACCATTTGTTGGGCATATCATCATTATTTATAAGAATATAATATATTTTAGATACTAAATAATACCAGAACAAAAAATACTAACAAAGAAAAATTCTTTGCCTCTACTGAACAATTTGTACCGGCGCTTATCTCCATCTTGTATAAGGGTGTACATTTAGAGTAACGCACTTACAAAACTACAAATCTTATATAATTAACACAATTTTAACTAAACAGGGTGTTTTTTAATGGAGTAGCATAAATGATACCAGTGAATCTACATTGCAAAAGAACACGATCTGCAAAAAATCGCCGTAGTTCACCCCTGAAGAGATATGGGCCTTCAAAGTTACCAAAAAAATTATAAAAATTGGCTGTAATTTGAAAACCGAACGAGGTACAAATAACAAATTTTTTACAGGCTGTTTACTAATACAGATGCGAGTTTTCAACTATTTTTCGAAAATTTTAACCCCTCGAAAGGGGTTGAAATAACCACCCCTCAAGCCATTTTTTGCCATAACTTTTATATTCCGTAAAAACTCGATCTCCAAAAATACGCATTAGATAAACTGGTTCTTTTAGAAACTTTTACCTCTCTAGCAACTTTCCTTTAAAACTTTTCGTTTATTAATAAAAAATAAAATGTATTAACATTCACCTCACACCGTAGATGATGGCTATCAATCAAAGAAAAACTAAGTGTGCTGCTGTCACAATTAACTCTTCTGTCCTGTTATGCATGTCTGGTTCAAGTAGAGCTTGAACTGGCCGGTGGTGAAAAGAATATAATAAATTATCATGGACAATATTCCAAACAACACTATGGGACACATTTAATTGCATTGCTGTTTTTCTCGTACTAGTTGACGATTTTCGTCAAACTCCTCAAGTACTGCATCCTCAAGATAAATAGTACGAACAGTAGGTCTTCGGCCGGTACCCTCAATATGCGGCTGTATTTTTCCAATTTCCCGAAGTCTTCGTTCTACCGCCCAAAAAGTTTGTCTGTGGGGAACTTGACGATTTGGATATATCTCATTATACGCTCTTGTAGCCGCAGCACAGTTTTTGCGACATTCAAAATACAATTGTAGCATGTCCACATATTCATCATTAGTAAAATTTGGCTTAATTCTTGTTAATTTACACCCAAAAAGTATTTAGCTGATAACAGTGACAACTTACAGAAGAGTTAATTGTGACAACTGGCATGACAGCAGCACACTTAGTTTTTCTTTGATTGATTGCAATCATATACGGTGTGAGGTGAATGGTAATACATTTTATTTTTTTATTAATAAACGAAAAGTTTTAAAGGAAAATTGCTAGAGAGGTAAACATTTCTAAAAGAACCAGTTTATCTAATGCGTATTTTTGTATATCGAGTTTTTACGAAATATAAAAGTTATGGCAAAAAATGGCTTGAGGGGTGGTTATTTCAACCCCTTTCGAGGGGTTAAAATTTTCGAAAAATAGTTGAAAACTCGCATCTGTATTAGTAAACAACCTGTAAAAAATTTGTTATTTGTACCTCGTTCGGTTTTCAAATTACAGCCAATTTTCATAGTTTTTTTGGAAAGTATCTCTTCAGGGGTGAACATTTTACTAAGGCGATTTTTTGCAGATCGTGTTCCTTTGAAATGTAGATTCACTAGTATCATTTATGCTGCTCCATTCAAAAACACCCTGTATAAATTAATTTTACATGAATATACGTGTCGCTAATATAGACAATATTTTGATATGCAATTTTACATAAAATTAAGTGTAGTTCAAGTGCTGAAAAATATTGTTATCCGTCTAGATTTAATTAATTTCAAATTAGTTTTGATTGCGAAGGTGCAGACCGTAGAGTTGTTTGTTTCCACTTCTGAATTGTGGAACTATCCATCTTCAGTAAGCGCATCGTAAGACCCAAAGGTAATCAGGTCCATGATTCAGTCGGTTGAGTATCACGAGGTACTCTCGGCGCACTTCGCTGATGAATCCGTTCCCTAATGAATATGTGCAATAAATATCTGGACCCTCTTCGTGTGGTCTTGGAATTGTCTACTACTTCATTTAAAAGCTGGCGACCGACTGTAGCCTGCATTTTTAATATTTTATAGAGTGTCGACGTTATTACGTTCATCGAGCCTATTTCATTATCTCATTCCGTTTCTTTCGAGCACGCCCGGATTATCATCATTCTCTAGCGGAAGATGTTTTCTGAAGTCTTATCTGTTTATGATTTGTTGCCACGAGGGGTATACAAAAAGAAATAAGTATTTTTAAGTTTTGATAACACTGTTTTCATTATCTACGTTGGTATAAGTGGTAGGTATACATGCATTTTGATTAGATTTTCACAATTCACTTACTGTTTAATGAAATTTCCGATTTGAAAGTTTACACTGAGAGAAATATCATTTAGCCATAAGTAGAAATTAACCCTAACCAAATATCTGCTTTAAACAGACGCCAGAAACTTTACGATGCTGTTTTAATAGAAAATATTTTGCTAGTTTTTTTGCTAACTTTTTATTTATAACTGCAAAGCCATCTTATAGCTGACAATAACAGCAAATATTTTTTTAACTACAAATAAGTGACTTTATAAACTCTAACAATTTATCTTTTTGTCATAACTATGTGCAATTAGCTAGAATCAATTATTAACGTTGTCTTTAAATCTTCCTTTCATATTTAAAAAGTTACAAATAAAAAACAACATATTTATAATTGGATAGTCTGGCCTTAACTCGCTTTTTACTTTTTACTCTTTAAAATTAAAACAAAAGTCATAAGTCAAAATTGATAACTTACGAACATCATAGGCACTTGTCACTGTACTTAGGTACTTCAAATGCATATATCTATTAATATCCTATTATTTTCCATCACATTTTCATCCTTAACATAATGTACTATATAACACACAGTCAAAGCTTTCTTGGTTGTTATTATACGCCTTCATAAATGATGACAAGCCACGTGACCAATAATTTTGTTTGGAACAATAATTATATTTCCTTCATGTTGGCAATTAAATTAGATTATATTAAAACACAACATTCTGTTTCACCAGCTGTGATTGGTGTACTTATTCAATCAATCAGCGGTCGCATTATTTCGAGCGTAGACGTAACGGTTTGCCATTGTTCATTGTAAATGAAGCAGTAATATAAGTGACGCCAAGGGATTTTTATCAGTACCAGTGGTGCAATGTTGGGTTGCCTATGTTCGGCGGTCATGTGGTTTGTAAACATTTATGAAGGCTGTGATATTACTTACGTAATATAATACGTTATTTGAATGAAAGACGGACAAGGTACCCTTCTTGTTAAAATTTTGGACAAAAAATTGCTATGTACTATGTAACTCTCGCGCCTACTTGTTAACTATGTAGTAGATATGATTTTATATTTATAATTTTATAGCTATTATATTTTATATCAGCAAACTCAACTGCATTTGCCACTATTATTATTAATTAATAACATTAATTTGTGGTTTTAAATAATAGAATAATTTGACATACCCGATGTTACTACAACATCTGTTCAAAATTTTGGCCACCGACCTGTAAACACATTTGGGTCCGTCTTACTCAGTTTCTACGAACTAACACCTTGTCTTGCTTCACCATAACACAAATGCTTCACCATAATACAAATGTTATCTTACTTCACCATAAATTAAAACGATATCCATCAACTCCGAGTTGCTATATATGCAAGCCATTTTTGACACAAACTACTAAAAAACTTTTGTAAACACTATCGCAATGACGATTGTAAAATCGGATTTCAGTTTTCGGAGTCGCTGAGGCCATGTGGCTCTCCACGCGTATTGTGAATGACGCTAGAGACTACAGTTGTCCAGCTATGTAATGGTTGAAATCGTTTTAAGGTATTTATAAATGACAAAATAATTGGAGTGTTATATTTATGAATCTAATAAAATAACTTAAAAATTGTACTGTGTATAAGTTCGATGAAATCTGTAATAGGTTGATAATAGATTGTTTTAATTTATCTTTATTAAGTGAATATTTAATTAAATATTTGAATTCACTAGTTTTAATAATGTGTATAATATCTGTACATTTCTCGTTAGCAAAAATAAGTTTACAAAAAGAAACACTAACAAATTTTTTGATGCAAGCGATATTATTTGTCTTGTTTATCAGCAATAATGGATTTATTACAATAAATTTGAGAGCACTGAAATTGAATCATCCCTTAGAAATGATTGGCACGTTCAAATAGAGAGTTTTAATTGAGAATGGAAGAAGGCAATATTTTTTATATTTGAATGACGGAGATATTTGTCCACGTACCGCCTAATTTGCATTTTATCATAGTTTAGCGAAAACTCAGTAAAATAAAAGAAACGGAGAATTTATAGGTTTCTTACTAGTTAGTTATACTATCTGACCATAATATGTACAATTTCAGAGTGAGTTTATGCCAAAATGAAATGTTGAACCTAATCCCTTCAATCTCTTCCCAAAGCAAGGATATAGTGAGTTGAAATTAGTGAAGTTCCCTTTAAGTTGTGTGCAAATGAGCATGATTTTACCGTATACATAAACATTCTGTACATGGATTTAGGAATTTATTTTCCGTATCACTTGATCTCGGATTAGTCACACAATCAGCCTTTAGACTTTTACTTGAAGCTGTTTGCTATTAGTAGCAGCACTTCTCGAGAGTTAGTTTTCGTATCAAGCGATGTTAATAGAAGGAATAATTTTTTTCACAAATCGTTAACGATTTACGTTTATATTTTTCAATCTGTTTCTTCTTCGTTTTCATTCAAAAATTTTTCTTGAGCGTTTATACATATTTAAACAGCAGAGCGAAACAATCTTCATATTATTGAAATATTTGGCAAATGTAAATCGAATATCTACTTATTTTTTAATCGATAATATTATGGGAAAATGCAGTTTCCAGAAATCCAGAGTACATTTAAGTTATATCCGTTCTTGTTTCCAGTGCATTCCTTCTTAATCAACGGCAGCAGAACTGTAGATAGGTCGACTTAAGTTCCAGATATTTTACTTCTTTTATCCAAGTCGATGTAAAAGTTATGAGGTGAAAAGAGCTACGGTATTATTTTTTGCAACTTTCGACCTCTTGTTGAAATAAGTATTATAAATTTAACGTGTTTTGTACATCTGACATTTCATTAATAATAAATAAGGCTCTTGGAAGTTATCAACGTCCAATATGTATCTGAAATTGAACAGTAGGCTATTTTCGCTCACTTGAGAGACAAATTCTAGGGGTTTTATCTTATTTTTCTACCCTCGTCTTCCCCAACAAAGATAGATTACTCCGCCATTCTTGCAATTTCCCTGTCGTATCTGAGCTCATAAATCGTGGGTGATATATCACCATTTGGTGACTGGGGTGAGCATACACGAAGATCTCGCGAGGGCGGATAGGAATTTCGAATAAAGAAATACGATTACATCAAATTCTTATACGCCAGATCTGCATTAATTTAGTTATTTTTAACGATATTACTTTGTATAGTACTATGAAAAATTAAAAGTATCTACAGATGTTCGGAGTGTAAATTCTGAAAGTAATAATCATGTAAATTTTGGCTTATGCTGAAGTCCATCACTCGGTTTATTCAAATTTGAGTGCATGCAGTAATATAATGACAAATTTTATTCGCATGACATTAACAGTCGACTGGGGACTCAATTCCAAGCAAAAAGTTAATACGAACATGGGGCGTAGAATACCTCTTAAATTTCGTGATCAAAATTATTTTTTTCGATATTTATTTGTAACTGAGTAACAAAATAAAATGCAGAATTCTATTTTGTCAGACGAAGTCGCACTCTATAGCTCCAAAGTGAGAACGAACTTTTAGAAATGGCCAATAAATATTTTAATTTTTTTTACAATTTTCAGGCTTTTCCAATGATAACAAAATACTATTTCTTCGAGATACATCGATCTTGAGTAAAATCTAACACACAAAACGAACAAAAATAAAAATAGGGAAGTAGAAGATACTGGTACTTATAGTAGTCAGTATTCATGGGAAATTTTTACGATTTCTTTGTTTGTTATACTTACTAATTAATTATTCTAGCTTACTCTGGACCACAGAAATCATTTTTATTTTTCAATTTTTATTTAATATGTATAGGGCAAGCGTGATTGATACTCCTGAGACTATTTCATCCATGAAACAACGGATCCAGGAAAAAGAAAATAAATTGACACGAAAAACTAAATGTGTAATAAGAAAACCAAAGCTAAGAAACCAAAGCTGACAAAAACTGTCGAAGAGACGGACTCTGAATCATCGGTAGAAATCCAATTCGACGACCAAGACGCTGATTCTGAAGAAAATTGCTGTGTTGGCTCTGGAGAAGCTTATGATCTAACCAAGAAAAAGGTAGATTGAATTAAATGTGCAACGAGTAATTTATGGCTACACGAGGACTACACGAGGACTGCACGTAATAACAGAAAGCAAAATCTGGTTTAAAAGGTGAATATTACATTCATCATTTCACCCTTACTGATCGCACCATCTTACCCCATAGAGTCGGGTGAGATGGTGAAGTACAGAAAAAAATAATTTATTTTTTTTAAATTTTATTATAAATGAAACTTACATTTCATTTATTTTTATATAATGTTGAACATTTCCCAGCGTGACATATACCATACTAGTACCATAAATAACTATATTATATCGTTATGCTAAACTTTTTTCTGCTAATAATATTTTAGTTTTTCCTTATACTTGATTATTTTTAATTAGAGGTCAATTTTATAGAAAAAATGTATCTCATTTGTCTTAGATAAGTATATATTGTTTATTTAATTAGTTAGTTCAATTCAGTTCTTCAGCTTTTTTTAAATTCAAAATTAGATAAAGGAAAAAAGGGGTGAAATTAAAAAAATATATACTTCGTCCTTTAAACAAATAGGGAGGTTTTTTACAGACGTTGCTTTATATGTATTTTTAGATTTGATGACTTCGTAAATTTAAAGGTGCTATACCAAGTTTTGAATCATACTATCATTAAGAAAGCTATTTAATTAATGGGTATAAAAAATATTCTGTATAATTTATCTTTAGGTATAATTCAGAAATTTATATTTTACTCTAGAGAATATGTGCCACTTACTGCGTTAATAAATCTTTTAAAAATTTTTAATATTATTTTCCCTTCACATCGTACATCGTAACCTGTCTTGAAAAAATAGTTAAGTATGTAAAAGATATATTCTTTATAAAAAACACTACAAAATAATACTGTTTCGATTTTTTTTTATTCTTAAAGACATTATGTAGTTTTCCTGTTTCTTAGTAAAATTACAGTTTGTGTTGTAATTATACATACAGGGTGATTCACAACTCAATGGACATAGAACAGGTGTGTGTAGCCCACCAAAACAAATTGATTTTACATATGAATTTTTCTCATACCTACGGTTGCGAAGATATTAGCAACCGTAGGTATGAGAAAAATAGATATTAGAAAATGCGTTAAAAAAATCGAAAAAACTCGGTATTTCACTAATGCGTAAATACAGAACAACCAAATTTTGTAAATTTATTTATTTTATTGATGTCTTTAGTTGGTAGAAACTTGAAGTGACCAGCATCTCCAGAAGGGGTAGTTTAGGCTGGGTCACCCTTAAAATTCTATGAATTTTTTCAACCCTAACTTTATTTACAATTAAGATCTACCAGTTTAATAGCAAATTCAATGTTACACTTTTTATTCTCGTCAATTTTTCGAGAAACCGTCCGTTTCTGAGAAAATTGCGATTTTGTGATAGGGGTCAAAACCCATTAAACCAAACAAAAATATGTGGTTCTGCTGCATTTCAATTGTTCTGTTACTATACTCCGCGGTCGAAATTATAGAGAGTGACTAATCGCTAGCTTTTGGACTAGTAAGGGGGATGAAGCGAGCCGGGAACGAAAATCCATTGGCGTGTCTGCGTAAAAGGCAACAAGATATATAAAATATTGAAAAAAGATAATAAAACATAACATCTAATATTTTTTACGGTTTGCTATAACCGGCACTTTGATCAATTTTAATTATTACAGCATTTTAAAACGTCCCAGTTGTGTTTTTTTAATTTATAAATTTATTATAGCCATGGAATTAGACCCCTCGTCTACGCTTATGCTATGACGTTTCTCAGGACTGGTAAATCAAGTCCGTTTACACCCACTAAAAAAGCATTTCCCTATTCCCTACCAAGTGCAAAAGACAGAGATAGAATATAGATCGACGTTCAGTGTAACTCAGTCTATAGACGATTATAGATTCTATCGATGTGCGTAGCGAGCGGCACAAAGATAAATAATATTGAACCGTATAAAAATCATTTTATATGCATTATGGTAATAGTGTTTTTATATTATGTCTGAATCACTCTCTATAATTTCGACCGCGGAGTATAGGATATTATTGTTGTCAAATCTGACGTTACATAAATGTGATTATTCGTTTAACAAATTAAATTTAACAATTCCGTGTACATCTTGTTTTTGTTTGTCGTGATATTTATTGGTAAAAATCGCAGGAAAATTTTCATTTAATGAGCAAGTTGATATGCTATTAGTATTGGGGTTTTCCGAAGGCACTTAATTGCCGCAGAAGTGTAGAGGAATACCAAAGAAGATTTCCTAATCGTATTATTCCAAATCGTCAAACATTTGCCAATGTTGAACGAGGAGCTCGGTAAACGGGTTCGCTGTGCCGCCTAAGAAATGTTGGAAGAGCACGTTTTAGACAGTATTGAAAATTATCCCCAAACCAGTACCAGAAGAATATTCCGGCAATTTAACATACCACAGTCATCGAATTATACGACGTAATCTGCTGCATCCTTATCATCTTCAAAATGTTCAAGAACTATTACGGCGACACCTCGAGCCAAAGATGATTTTTTGTAATTTCATCCTAGATCAGAACATAGGTTTCCACAGGATCATTTTTTTCACGGATGAAACTGGCTTTAGACGGAGAGGAATTATAAATATACACAATCATGAATATTCGGATCAAAATTCACATGCTACAGTAACCCATAATTACCAAAGAGAGTTTAGAATAAATGTTTGGGCAAGTATTTTTGGGCGATATTTGGTTGGTCCCGTTATTTTATCAAACCGCTTAAACGGCGCCACTTATTTAGATTTCTTACAAAATACTCTTCCTGAACTACTGGAAGATTTGCCTTTACAATTACGCCGTGAAATGTGGTTTATGCATGATGGTGCGACTCCGCATTTCAGTATGGATATACAGAAATTTTTAAACCAACAGTTTCCAAATCGATGGATAGGTCGTGGAAATAACTGCCCTCAATGGTGGCCACCGCAAGCGCCCGATTTAAATAAATGTGACTTTTTTCTTTGTATATTCGACCCCTGTTGAAACTGAGGAAGATTTATGCAACCGCATCAATAATAAATGCACCATTATAAAAAATGACATTCAATTATTGAATAGACTAGATTTTGACTTTCGGCGAAGGGTTAATTTATGTGTAAGAGAAAATGGGAGCCGTTTTGAACAGCATCTTTAGTGTTAATTTTTTGCGAAAAATCTTCCAAATCTGAATACCGACAGATTTAATCACGGCTTATTATTAAAACTGTCTGGTCTAGGGTACCTTGGCATCAATTTTATTTACTGCATGCATATCTGTTAAGTCCTGGATGCTAAGGCCCACTTTTGTAACCTAGGTTTAAACTCGAACTGAAGTTGCAGATTTGACATAACATTAATTTTTATGTGTGGTACCTAGTCAAGCTAGATATAACATTTCGAACGTCCTTTTTATATATAATTATACAGGGTGATTCAAAAAACCGCTGACAGACTTCTATGGTAGATAATACATAAAAAATTAAGACGAAAAGTTTTAATAAACATAGGGTCGCAAATGCCTCCTTAACGAAATACAGGGCGTCAAAGTTTCTGTAAAATTAAACATTGTCTGCAATAATTCCAAAATGCCTGAACATTTCTCTTTCAAATTTGCTAAGCGTAATTAGCACCTTAAGACCAATGTTTGATGTACTGCTCAAAATTTTATGAGCAGCAGTGTCGTAGAGACGGGGTCAACGTGACCCTTTTTTAAAAATATTTTCTATGCCACTGCTAATTTTGTCAAAAGGGTACTATTTTCGTATAAAGTGTTCAATTGTCTATCGAATTGATCTCTTGCAAAATTTGGATTAAAGTAACCATTTTTAAGAGAAACACCTTTGTAGAAAATTTGTGAATCCAATTTTATTTTAATTCATTTTAGTTTCGCATAGTAGGCTTGTGCTATTTAAAATAAAATTAAATATCGCCTGTCACTAATGTCAATGAGTACAAGTGAGTTAAGTAAACTAGATTATAAGCTTCTTTTTGTCATTTTTACGCTTTAATTTTACAGAAACTTTGACGCTCTGTATCTCGTTAAGGAGGCATTTGCGACCCTACGTTTATTAAGACTTTTCGTCTTAATTTTTCATGTATTACTTACCCTAGAAGTCTGTCAGCGGTTTTTTGAATCACCCTGTATATTGGGCGAATTATACAAAAAAGTGTAAAATTACATGCATTATGTAACTTTACGTGAATGATGCATGATTGCATTACCTATATAGTGTGTAATTGCATTACCTATATAGTGTGTAATTTTACATAAAATATTTATGTGTGGTGCCTAGTCAAGCTAGATACAACATTTCAAACATACTTTTCTGCAAATATTCGAATGACGTAAATTGTAATGGGTCATATTTTGTATACAAATAGTAGTCAAAGTCCTACAAATAATTGTACAGATTTTTAATACGCCATTTTCTGTTCCGTGTACTTTGTGTACTGTGAAGAATTAAAAGTACAGATGCTAGGAGAGCCGTAAATTCTAAAAGCAATAACGATGTAAATTTGGCTGATGCTGAAATCGCCGGCATGCCGCATTATATTTCTAACGTTAAATTTATGGCTTGGTTCATTCAAATTAAAATTTGAGTGGAGTTCTACATTCGCAATATGGTTACCGCTGAAAGGAAATTATCTTTTAAAAGTTTGTTAGTGCCGTATTGTTTTCTAGACACCCTATTTTCATTTGCCGGTTTACATATCGGTCTCTGATCCCTGTAGGGTTGTTCACTCTATAATCATCAATGCGGTTTGTTCTCTGTATGATGAAACCATTCGTTATTTGTTTTAGTGTGCCCTCCTCTCGAACATTGTGTTTGCATTTTGGACGTTCCGACTGGTGGCTATTTGTGTAGTTTCTAAAATAGCCTTGATTGATGATGTTAAAAAGATTGATATCGTTCATTCTAAATGGAGCTCACAAATATGTTGCCGCTATTTATCACTTGTTTTTAAATTGTTTAAATTTCTCTTTTGTTGATTCTGGCATATTAACGCTAGGGAATATTGTTTACAAAATTACTCGATAATGAATCCAGATAAGAATGATTAAGCAGTTTAATATTTCCCGTATTTTATTTTCGTCAGCATATAAAATGTGAGGTAAAATATATTTTTTCAATCTTGAAAAGTTTGAAAGATTTTGATAAGTATTTTAAACATACTATTAAACTTTGAATACATATAGAGTGGTCTTAAATTATCTCCCGATATTATCAGGACTCAAATACAGTAAGTATTTAAAATGTACGGGTACCATTTTATATAAAATTGTTTCCGAAATGGATAAAAACTGATATCACTTTAAAGGGGAATGGTAGAAAAGTATAATAATATATTTTGTTATATCTTTCAAGATTTTCAACTTATTCATATATTAGTCTAAACGCACAGGCACACAAAAAAAATCCAAACCCAAGAGAATCACATATCATTTCCTGGTAGTCAAAATTCATGATTTGTTTTGACCCGTAGGTGTATGGGCCAGTTTTCACCCAAAAATGTCACTTTTCTCCTAAATCCATCTGGAAGTTGTGAATTTTAACTACAGGATCGTGTTGAGTGCATTGAATTCCTTCGAAAATATGGGAGTCACTTAGGTTTGGACTTTAAAGCTTAACTAAACTTGTGTTTTATGGAAATGGTCCGAATTGTGTGTTATTTCAATATATACAATATCGACGTTGAATTTATTACACAAATACAATTTCGTATGTAACCTAGGATTTCTCGAAAACAATTCGATTTATGAAAATATAACAGTACTTTTTTGCCTGTAACTGTTTTAACTTTAATATTCCACGAAATATGCACACATTTTAAGGGGACATTTCTTAGGTACAAAATAAGTTAAAAAGTTTATCTAAGCACCCTTTTCGGATTATAGGCGTTGAAATTTTTTGAAAATAGCCTTTTTATATTTCAATAACGCGTAATGACAGCTTTACAATTTTCTTACATATTTTTTATGTATAAATTATATTAATTTGTGTTCTTATTATTTTTGGGTATAAAAATGTCTGTTATTTGTTTTTTATTTATTCGTTCAAATAAGAATAGTGGACTATGTACATTTCTTGTTTCATTTATGTTTAATTGTTATTAGTTATACATTATCAATCTTGCTCAGATTTAACTTCTGCTTGTAAAAAATCGAGAACAATTTTATTTTTTAATAAATGTGTATCTTCAACAAAAATGTTAGTTAAAAAAGTTATTTTCATAGAAGTAACAAAAATCCTAATTATATCCATAAAATGTTCTTATTATTAGCCGATTTACCTCAATGAGCAGATAGCAAAATATTTGATACTTGTTTTTAAAAAGGCGTATCTTTTTCAGAAAAAAAGTTTATATTACACAATGATATTAGATCATCAGGATGAAATTTTCTAAAAAGTAATAGTATCAGTATAATACCTTATCATTATTATCATCGAACTACGCCAAAATGAAACCTATTGCTTCCAATACCATTCTCCAATTTTCCCATTTTATTTTTATAAATATTATAATAATGTATTAAAGTAATTGTCGAAAACAAAGCAAATCCAAATTTATATTTTTTCTTTTTTTAACTGGAAGAGTCACCCTTCACACTATCTAACCGTCACACTGTTTAACCAAATTCATCTTTTGCGTGCTTCAGATGAGTTAATTTGCTCATGTATTTAAACATACATACATATAATATAAAACCTTCACTAAATAAATATATCTGCCAACTTAAGTAAAAGTATTTTGTAATATTTAGTACAGAAGTAACTTTTGTACTGTGAACTGTTTCTGATTTGCACATCTCGCGGAAAAGATTAGTTTGGTTAAACTTTACAAAGCAGTGAAAATGTCCACATGGTCGGAAGTTATTTTTGAACAATATCGGCCAAACTGTGTGTTCAGAGAAAATTTTGAACAAAAAATCGGAGAATCTTAGAAAATCATAATAACTTATTAATTGCAATAAAATATGTTGTAGAAAAATTGCCGCTATATCTTCAGTTTTTTTTAAAATATTCTCTTGGCAGGGTATACTAGAAAAAAGATTAAATTTGCTCTACTTTATATGATTTTGCATACCTATAGGTATTTTTATTTTGTATTATAAATTTAAATTTCCTAGTATAGTCTTTCCGATCTCAATTGAAGAATCAAGAGTTTGGTAATACCTATGTACCAGGTTCGGTCGCTGACGAAGCAACTCGGCATTGAAATATTTGAAAAACTTGTTCCCATATTTAAATATTTGGGCATACCCAAAAAATTGAAAAATTAGCGCGCGGGCAAACGCGGTACAAACACAACCGCACTGGGCGACCTGGTAATAAATTCAGTTGTCAACACATGGCCTAGCAGTGCAGTGCAGCAATGCGGAATTTGGTGTGATTCAGGTAATTTTAATTTATTATAGGCACCTTCCATTAATCATTCGTATTACAATTGCGAAAGGGAGAAGTAAGCGGGATATTTTTTTACTAATATTAATTATTATAACATGGCATTTTGGAGACCTTTTCAAACGAAACAAAACGAAATTTACGATCAATATAATAAAATTGTTTGACATAAATTATTAAAATATGTTGTGGTCAAAAGAATATAATAGAAATTTTCTACACACTATATACTTACAGTATTATAATTTTTTACCTTTAGCAAAAAAATGTTATAGGTACGCCTATGAAACTAATTAAATCTAGTTGCTAGGCGTTTGTATACATGTTCAACTGACTTCGGAAAGACTATAACTATGAATGAATTAATTAAATTTACTTTAAAATAGATACCTACTAATTTTTAGAGAATACATTTTCAAAACTAATACTAAATTATACCGGAATAATTAAGATATTTCACTTTGATTGTGATACATTGGGCATAAGCCATTTATATTTTGCTTTTTGGATCATGTTATTACATTTTGCGCCCCTACGCTTTAGAATAAAACATTTTTTATTGTAGCCACTTAATCACCGGTGAAATGTTTCTCCAAAAAATATTACCTTCCATTTAAATAAAAGTTTTCCGAAGTACGAAAGCCTTTTTCGTTATCCCGAAAGCACTAAATTTTCCCTGAGTGTAATTAGTTTTCCCACAAGTCCTTATGTCTAATTATACGAAGGGTAAATTTCTTTTTGTGGATTTAATTTATTACTAGTCGCTGGTAGTGGACACAGAACACGCGTTTCATAAGTGCAGACAACGGTCGTCGAGAATGTGATGTAATGGAAAAATACCGAAAGTTGGAGAATTGCGAGAACAGCGGTATACAAGCTGGTGATATTAAATTTTCCGACCTTCTGCGTTCGTAATGTATTGGCCCAGGGGAGAAATGTGGTTTTTGTTATATACCGATTATATATTAAACTTTCTATCTAGAGATGCTCCAGTGCCTCCTGACGTATTACATTCAAATATCAGTTGAACACTTCAGTTCCTCAAGGAAATAAATTTCGACAATGTTTCGAAACTTATACAAAATAGTTATATACCTACATTTACTGTACAGGGTGACTGATTATATATGTAACTGATCAATATTCTTATGTTCAAATGAAATGAAATTTTACGTTTTTTTAGGAAAATTGCTCAGAAGGTACAGTATGATCAGGAAAAGCGTGGCAGGATAGTTAAGCTAAATATTAGCTATCATTTGTTTTTCCGATTTTTATTAGTTGATTTCATTATATACAGGGTGTTAATGATAAGTTTTGCCAAACTTTAACTGCGTATTCTACCCATGAAAGTAATTAACTTTTGCCCTATAAAAATTTTTGATAGGACAGGGTGTTAAAAGCTTCAAATATTTATATTTTTTCTGTAACGTCACTGACAAAAAATATTTAGTGATAAAATTTGGGGGATGACATTTTTTTAGTAGGGACTGTTTTTTCATGGTATTCCAAAATACACTCCAGTGGCGTAGATATTGGGGGAGTAGGTGACCTTATTTGTAAAACGGCTGGAATTATGAGGCGTGTAAGTGCAAGTTTATGTTGGAGCGGCACGCCAAGCCACGACAAAAGCTAGCCACGACTATTCAATGTATGTATTCTTATGGAAGTGTTCATAGTGGAGTACTAAAGCCAAGTACTAAACGCTTGGCTCCGCGCGCCGAGCCAGGCGCTGGAGCAAAGAATCTAGCAAGGTATTATTTGAGCGCGGCGCGCTGATCGACGTACTGTTTTTGACTAGAATAAAGATGTTTTTCTCTATTATTATTAGATAGATTTAAAAATCGAACTGGGAATTTTCTTAATTCTGGGTAGAGATGATGAAACTCTCCAAATACTTTTCGTCCCCGGTTTATGGGATGTACAGGCTGGTCCATTTTCGATGGGAATTCAGGGTATTTCAGAAACTACTAAAGATATGATAAATCTGACACCACGTTCTCGAGCTCGATTTTCATGGCAAACTCGACTGTCAGATCGGAAATTTGCTATCTTCATTTGTTTCTGAGTTACAGGGCGTTTCTCGTTATTGTGACACTTTTGAACATGTCTGTATCTCAGCTGTTAAATAAGTTAGAGTTAAAGTAAATACTGCTCAAGACTAATTCTTTGGCGTAGAATTGAATGCCGGTATTAGATTTTTAGTAGATCTTAAGATTTAGGAGTTATGACCCAAAGTTATATTTTTTTAAATGGAAATCGTAGCTGACCATGGCCTAAAAAAATAGAGATTTTTTTCCGCTTTTCAGCAATATATCACATGCTATAGTTATTTTTACAAACACGGGAGATACGGGGTGTTTTATATATAAATTATATTTTTTTTCCTTTTTAATATGACCGGCTATGAAAATACAGATAAAACTATAATTCTTACTTTTACAAAAGTCATATCTGTTGTAAAAATATGACATTTATTTTAAATGCACAACATATACTCGTGTGATAATATAATACTAACGAAATTTTAGGAGATAGGTGGATAGGAACAAACGGACCGATCAGATGGCCAGCTAGGTTACCTGATTTGAGTCCGTTGGACTTTTTCCTTTGAGGTTTTCTAAAAGACATTATATTTAAAATTCCTTTTAATAATATTTCAAATACCTATACATTTAATGAATGCTACCCGAAGCGTTGCCAGAAGATGCGTGAAATGTGTGACAGTTGAGGGACGGCAATTTGAACATTTAGCTATCATTTTTGAAAGTTTTTATTGATGTAGGTACTTACTATTGTTTAATTTACGTTTAATATTGTAACTTCAGTTGAAGTGGAATAAAAATTTGAAAACTGTCTTTTCTTATCTGTAATATATATTTTAAATAAACGTCATATTTTTTCAACAGATATGAGTTTTGTAAAAGTAAGAATTATAGTTTTGTATGTATTTTCATAGCCAGCCATATTAAAATGTAAAAAAGGATCGAATTTATATATACAACACCCCGTATCCTCTGGGTTTGGAAAAATAACTATAACATGTGGTATATTGCTGAAAAGCAAAAAAATTCTCCATTTTTTTAAGGTCATAACCAGCTACGATTTCCATTTAAAAAATTATAACTTTGGGTCATAACTCCGGAATGTTAACCTACTAAAAATCTAATACCGGCATTCAATTTTACGCCAAAGAATTAGTCTTGAGCAGTTTTCACTTTAACTCTAACTTATTTAACTGCTGAGATACAGACATGTTCAAAAGTGTCACAATAACGAGAAACGCCCTGTAACTCAGAAACAAATGAAGATAGCAAATTTCTGATTTGACTGTCGAGTTTTCCATGAAAATCGAGCTCGAGAACGTGGTATCAGATTTATCATATCTTTAGTAGTTTCTGAGATACCCTGAAATCTCATCGAAAATGGACCAGCCTGTACACAGCATTTCCTTTTTTTTATACTATTAAGCAAACACCATTTATTAGCAATCGATTCTAACATAATTTCATCATCAGATGAAGACGACGAGTCGGTGTACATATTGATATGATTTTCAGCTTAAAACTGGAGTCAAGACGTTACAAAACTGATATTTATAGACCAGAAGAGTACCTGGCGCTTCGCTCCAACATGTACACCTGTCGCACTCTTCGTAGCATTTGTCTAGGCGCTTAGCGTATAGCTCGGCCCGTGGCTTTTGTCGTGGCTTGGCGTGCCGCTCCAACATAAACTTACACTAAGACGATCAATGCGGAGACGCTGCGCAGCATGCATTGTATTCCGAGGACAACATTTTGAACATTTCTTGTGTGTAGTATAGTGTTTTGAAATCTCTCAAAAATATTAGGTATTGAATTTATTGTTTCACATTTAGCAATCAATAGAAAACGGTAAATAGCAACGTAGTTACTTAAGTATATTCTTATTTGATTTCCCAATTATTTTAAGACCACTAAATTGTACGCAAACCAGTAGGTACCTAGTGTACAATTTTTTTTTCAAAAAAGGTCCCCTACTCCCCTGATAACTACGCCACTGGAGTGTATTTTGAAATAAGTTATCCATGAAGAAATAGTCCCTACTAAAAAAATGTCATCACCTAAAATTTATCACTCAATTTTTTATGCCAGTGAAGTTACAGAAAAAATAATATAAATATTTGAAACATTTAACACCCTGTATCTTCGTTCTTTCAAAAATTTTTATAGAGCAAAAGTTGGTTATTTTCATCGATAGAATACGCCATTAAAGTTTGGCAGAACTTAACATCAACACCCTGTATACTTAAATATTACTTTAATTTTCCGTGTAATAATGCACGTGATATACAGGGTGTTTATGGCGTCTCCGAAAAGGCAACCCTTCATACTTTTCCCGGCCAAGTACATAAACCAACATTTTTTTCAAAGTTTCTTACTACCTGTACTACTTACTAACTGTTTTAATCAGCTTATCAACATTAGTTTAGCAATTAGAACAGTTAGAGCTTATATTTTCATAGTTTCATTCTTTATTAATAATACCATTTTACTTTAATATTATACACATCACAGAATTAAAAATCACTTATTTTATTGAAGACATTTTTATTCATTTGCCACATTGGAAAAGTTCTTCCTGTATATATTCTATTATTTCAAATAACGTACTGAAACTACATAAATCCGTTAAAAAAAAACAAGCATTTGGTGGTAACACATTTTTCTAGTAGTTAAATTCTGGTAACACATTTTTCTAATCAGTTTTTCAATTTTATTTTAGCAATGTGAAATGGTCATGCTAATAATATAATTTCTTTACTAATAATACCTACCACTGGTAGGTACTTACCGTAATTTTACAAACGTCATAATGAGAAAAAGTTTCCCCTGTATAATTTGTATATCATTTACAATAATTATTATTGAAAGGTGTTAAATTCAACTATTTTTCCCACTTTATGAAAAATGTACAAGTTTGTTACTTTAAGTGCCGTAATCTGCGCTTATGTAAAACAATATATTTTAAATTCCATCTATTTACAAATTCACATAAAATGTTGTTCGAAAAAGAAAATATATAGGGTGTCCCAGAATAACGTATATACAACGGAAGACGACAGATTCGTGGATTCAAAATAAGCAGATTTAGGCCAATTCACCTATATCCGAAATCGCTTCGTTTGGCCGCTAAATAACCACATAGTTTGTGAAAATATTTTGAATTTTGCAAATAACTCGAATACGTATTAGGTATTCGATTTTGATTATTTTTGGGGTGTGGACTTTTGCTTTCAATCTACAAATTTTGGTGTTATACAAAGTGTTTTTTAAAACTTACAACTCCTACAAAATTGATGTACAGTGATAATATCCGTTCATAACTTTCTCCTCTTTCGGGCAATAATGACAACTATTTTTTTGACTGATAGGTGATACTATTTGGAAGTTTTTGGGACTCTTGTAGAATTTTGACTAACAGTTAGTTTAAAACTCACTGTAGGTTCAGCTTATAAAAATAAAATTTCTGCATTTAATTTTTGATTTTGATTTTTGAATCAATCGTCAGTTGTTCAATAGCAGCAAAGGTCTACTTAAACTTAAAAAAGTAAATTGTACAAGAAAATTTTTATTAAGATTTACTTATTTTTTTCAAATTGATAGAATGAGTAAAAATAATTAACAAATCTGAAACCATTACTCCAAAACAGAATTTAAAGACAAAAAAAGGCTTGACGTTATTATTTAGCATTTGTATAATTTCTCCTTTTTTTGGAAGGGGGGGGGAGGGGTAAAAAGGTTAGTTAACCACACTGTATATTATGTAAATACATTTCCATGTCACAAAGATCAATCAGGGGATGTTTTTAATAAAATTATTTTTGTCTATTCTGTAATATCACATTGAAAAAAAAAGCAACATTATCTACTAAAATTTTTCACACCGTATGTTAACGTTTCGAAAGCTTTTCAGCTATAGTTTGCGAAATTATTCTGTATATTTCCATGCTATTTACACCAGCTAGCAGTAACATATTCGCCGTTTTATGTGTATCTACCCTTTGGTTGAAATTTTACTACGATTCCAACGTACCTAATAACTCTTTATGGCTAAATTCGGTAACATTGAAAGAGAAATGTCCAAGAACCCCATTATATATTTATCTTCAAAAGGAAATACGGTATTATTTGTATCTAAACCACCCCTTGTATCTACATAATATGCATTTACAACATTATTTTATATACAGTGTATTTTACAGCTCACCAACTGTATACCCACACCGCAAATTAAATGAATAATTAATAAAGCATGCTTTATCTTAATTTTCTTCTTCATACTAGTGTTATTAATTTCCTTTTTGCCAGTGGACAGCGAAAGGAGAAACCTTTTCCAATAATTAAATATACATTTTTACAATATTACTTTTTTTTAATTACCCTATTACCTTAAGAAAACAATTATAATTCAGTGGAATTCAATCAAAATTGTAGAAAAAGGAGAAAGATAATGATAACATGAAATTGTATTTTCTCATTAACTAACATGCGATAAAGTGATACAGTGATGAGGTAATTGTATTTTAACATAGGTACTCTCTTCAGTGTGGGATTTTTAGTGTTTATTTATTTTCACAGGTAACAAAACATCTCTTAATTATTTACTTATGTATTTAAGTAGTCAATTCCATGTTTTTGACATAAAATCAATTAATAAAAGTTAGTTTATTAAACTCGGATAATTTTCATGAGAAAGAAAAACTCCATCAGTTCGTGTTTAAATACAACTGTAGCTAGAAATCTAATAAGCTCTAGTTAATATTTAGTTGGAAATGAAACGATGACAAATTGGATGGCGCATAGGCAACCCCTTTGAGCACAGCTGTTTCATTTCACTGGTGTAGATTTTACCCTGCTACCCCTTCTGGATGTCCCTCCGCTGTGATTGCTTACACATTATGCATGTCGCGTACATTGTACGCAACAATAGGGACGCCATTGGTATTTTGATAATAGTTAAATTGTACTTCAGGCCATGACAAATATTTTGTATTAGAGGACTGTGCCATCAAGCGTTGAAAATTATGGAATATTAATAATAAAAGGTGGATATGGACACAATGGTTGATTTTTGGTGCGAAAAAAATCCAGAAGCAAATGTATTATTCCGACTATATTTAGCTGAGGGTTTACTATTTTTGATGTGAATATTTCCATACAATTTACATTTAGAACATAATGTATATGCGTAATTGCCCAATGGAATAAATAGAGCCACTGTAAGATATGTATAGAAAACAGTTTTCAGTTTCTTTTATTTAGGTACCTATGTTGATATATTTTCACCCAATTTTGTATCAAATTACAAATGTCCACCACGTCAGCTTTTTTAATTTTTCTTTCTGCATGACAAAACAAATATGAATAAAATATATATGAAATATCCTATTAATCCTATTAATTTATAATATTCGAAAACAACACTTTTTTAGGGGCGCAATAATATAGTTAAATGAATCTACCAATAATAATGACATATGTAATATTTTGGACTAATGGGTCGATTCTGTGTTTCCATGTTCCATGTTTCCATTCTGGAACCATCCTTGTATATGTCCTAGTTACAGAGATGGGAATGATTACTGCAAATACATTTCAATGAATTTACTTACAATCGACCTTAACCTTAAAAATAGCTTTGTTCACCTACAAACATTGTCTTTTATACAGGGTGTTAAAAGTTGGACTGCCTTAATTTTAACTGACGATAGAATACATTAAAGTAAACAAAAAACCTTATATGACATGGGTCATAAACTTAAACATTTCCGAAAAAAATATATCAAATCTCCAACTTGATGTACAAAAGTTCTATTAATTAAGGAATATTGACATAACTGCGTGCATAGAATACCATAA
The DNA here is from genome assembly GCF_000390285.2 of Anoplophora glabripennis. Classification (NCBI taxonomy): domain Eukaryota; kingdom Metazoa; phylum Arthropoda; class Insecta; order Coleoptera; family Cerambycidae; genus Anoplophora; species Anoplophora glabripennis. Next base: position 1,726,300 of record NW_019416306.1, on the reverse strand, counting down.
AATACAATGTTTATCACTTTGTTGAACTTCTTTATGCTTAATTCGATAAAATTCATATCGAGCAATGTGACAACGGCGCGGTGGTTTATTAACACGAGGTACTAAGGTGTCCAGCAACCACCAATACGCAATTCAGTTGGTATCTGGATTCGACAGTTTCGGAGTGTTTTTTTCGTACCACTATTTCCTTTTTTTGAGTTGTTTTCCAGCGAGTACGCGAAAATTGGATTCGAAGGTGTCGTGGTGGACATTTTAAACATATGTTGTAGTTTGTTTTGTACTTGTGCGTTTAAAAATAAATGAATTTTGCTTTTTGGTAAGTACCTAAATTATTTTTAATACGTATGATTATTTGGACGACGTGAATCTTTGGGTACTTTAATTAGTTACATACTTTTCAAATACATAATTTGATTAAAAGTAAAGTTCCTGCTTTCATAATTATTAAAATTTCATCTAAAATTTAAGCACAGCACTATCTTCGTACTACTAAATCGATACATTTTATTTTATATATTTAAAAACTGGAAAACAATTGTCTTGAAATTTCCTAAATGTTTCACAAATAGTAGCTGTTTACATTTTTTACGTAGGACAAGTTTGTCGCGTGCACACGTGGTGTGCATCAGCAGGTTAAGCGTTGTTGTCACGTTGTGATGAAACTCCTCAAATACTCGCTGTATTTTGAAAACTGTTAATCTTAAATAATGGGAGTCAAACTTCTTACACCCTGTATATAAAATAAGATGAGATACATCAATTAAAGATAGCGTATAAGTTTTTTATAACTATAAATCACAAAAATATAAAATTCTATTGGTGTGTTGGCCACATATTTTATAATAGTTTTATAACTGAGGATATCATAAATCTCCTTTCCCAGTACATTCAAAAAATTAATTTGCAATTTGCACTTACCCACAACAAAAACATCATTTCCATTTACGGCTAAAATTATTCAGCAAAGAGAATAGATATGTCATAATGTTAAATAGGATTTAACAAGTGCTTATATCAAAATCTTTCTCAGATCACGAGATCCTCCAGCACAGTAGGTTTATATTTTTATTCCGTAAATTACCAAATTCGCTTTTCAAGTAAATACATTTTTGAAACTATTTTGTCACTCAGGAAACTCACAAAAAGATTATGTAAGTTGTTCCAATGATATCAAGTTCAGTCGTAGAAAGTTAGGATTTCTGTGCGTAATGCAAACTTACGGAATATCTGTAAACTTACAGAAAGTTACAAAATAATGCTAAATCGACCTATAAGTCTTGGTAACGAAATAACAGATCAATCTATCTCCTAAAATCCTAAATATTACATTGGTGACATTTGTTTTAATAGCCATCTTGAAGAGATATATTCAAATATGTAACACTTAATATACAGGGTTTTGTATTAAGAAAAAATATTAAATTTAGTTTATCACTTCACCAAATGCAGTATCACCATTAGACATCGGAATCGTTGTGGTGATTATCAAATATATAGAGTTTATACCTATATTATGCTAGTAAGTGGCAATTTCGCGTTGTAGTAGCAGAAATAGGCTAAATCTTTGGTCAAGTCGTGTGCCGCTCTATGATCACGATACACAATGCTATTGACTGCCAAAAAAACATGTGTCATACACTCGACCAAGCAAAGCATCAAACTCACTCACACACGCATAGATGACAATGAAATAATGTACGGCGAATGTCCCTCAGCATCAAACCTGGTTTATTCATCGGCAGGCCAAGCCGACAGGGCAGGCATTAGGTGCCGCTATATACATACCGAATAAATTCATAATAAAAATAATTATTAATTGTTAGCTAGAGTTATCTTGTTTAGTATTTCTTTTTAAACGAAACTAAATAAGAAATAAAGATGTGGTGACATTTATAAACAATAAATTTATTATTATTATAACGATTTTATATAAAACTTACTAAAGGTTCCTGTAAACAGTTTTCAGTTCTTTTTTAGTTAATATCCATATATACATATGTATTTCTATACATGTTCAGAACTTTTACTACTTTTATCATTCTTTCACCGTGATTGTGGCACAGTTGTTATTGAAATTTTGCACACCTGGACCGAATATGCTTAGAAGCCATCAGCTCATCAACATATTTTAAGATTCATAAATATTATGAAAGCGATAATGTTCCAGTAGCTAAACCGTTCTACGAAGCAATCTTTATTATTATTAGATTAGACTTCATTAGGTTAGATAGTTTTGCAATAAATTATGTTATTAGTTTGGTTCTAAATTTTAATAGTTTCTAAAGATGAAGCATCGTTATTCCTTTCGCATACAACTTTATCTGGAATATATTTGCTTCCGTGAACATACTGCAATAAGAAATGAGTCACTTCTTGTTTACATGGTCGAGAAACTATCCACAAAATAGTTGGTTTATCAGAAACAAAAATTTGCTAATGTAACATATAAAGTTAGGTAGGTAATTGTAATATCTGGAAAAGTAAAAGCTTCAAATGTCCTGGAACAGCATAAAAGTGCGGAGTATGACAAAATTCAAGTACAAGTATACTTTCTATTTGATTGGTTAATAAATAAATAACATCTAAAAGGATAGTTGAAATAACTGAAACTGCAACAAATAAATAACTACAGAATTTACCAGCACGGTTATTTTCGCATTGTCAATATAGTTAAGTAGAAGATTCGATTATAGATTTCCGTTAATGTTGCCCACTAGATTATTTTATATTAGTCGATGTTTCGAGAGAAAAACTCAGTTTTCTGAAGAAAAAAGAATCTCTCTTAACGTCAAGAAATCCACAGCAATATATATATATATATATATATTTAGATCTTAGACATAAACAGAGTAGTCTTTGCAAAAATATAGGTATTTATCCACTTTGCCAGTATGACTGAAGAAATCTATATTTTCTATCAAGTACTAAATTAGTATTCATTTTAGCTTCCTCTGTCAAAATAAGTCTAACTATTGCTGCATCAAATTTCCGTTTTACTCTTTCAATGAAATGGCATACTCAGTAAAATGGAATAAAATGGACAGCGTCTATTGATTTTTAGGTATCTTGAATATGCAATGTGTTTTTTCATAATTCTCTTGCGCGTATTGCGTTAAGTCAAGATTTGTTTATGTGTTTATTTTTGTATACAGTGATTTATTTCTGCGTGTGGGATATGCCAACGTATTTTCAATTTCTTACAGAACATTTGCTACAACTTTTTCTGATTCCGTTATATTTATGATTCGCTGAAAGAGCCTATGCTATTCTCTACTTCAGTATATAAACGCTCAGCATCTCCGATTATCATGATAACGTAAACCTAAATACATAATATAAGGGTATTTAAAAGTTAATACTAAGCTATCTCTTTAATACTTTGACCAACGCCATAGGAATGAAGCTTTTATTGTATTATTGGTAGACCAATCATAACTTTTTTGCATGTCATAATTCTACCTTTCTTATTTAAACTGAGACGACATCAATGGTTTCCAAGACCTTACTAATTTTGTGTTATAAATGTAAATTATTAATTTCCATGTAAGACTATTTAGTAACAAAGATGTTTTCTTCCTAACTAAAAATACATTTTATGAATCCGTTTCTATTATAAGAGAAATTGATTTACAAATATGTAATTGCTAAACATTTTAAGTACGGATGACAGAAAAGTGCGCAAACGTTTTTTTTTTTTTTTTTTGAAGTACAGTTCCAGTACGGTAGGAATACCTTTTTTTGACCAAATACATAGACAGGATAACTTTAATGTAACAATTGACGACAAACCAATTTATGCTTAATTGCTTCAAGTGAATTATATTTAATTAACATAGCCCACATTTTATTGCTGCGTGACGCTGTGTCTCCATAACTGCTTAAACCCCATGCAGTCAATAAAACAATTAAATAGTCGGTTCCATGAGGGTGAGAAATTCTTTAACGTAGTTCATTCTACAGACCTACTCAATACAAGTGGAATCTTGCAAATAAGTTACGAAACACGGTTGGTCCAATGATTTAGGGAAGTTAGAAGTCGAGCTCGACTGTAATGGTGTTCCATCGATTTTACATTAGGGGTTTCTTTGTACATTATACTTTATACAATCTAAAGTTGGATATGCACCCGGTTGGAGAGTTATGTTCCTAAAAAACTCGGAAACTTCGGAGATGGAGAGCGGGAAAAAACAGATAATGGGAAATAAATTTGCAGGAGTTCGTGTTGTGATATTTTTCACATTATAATTAGCTTAAGGATATTCTTGCTTTAGGGTGAATAAGAAGGGGATCGAAATGAGGCCTAACTTTTTTGTGCTTCTTGAGTCACATAATGCTGAAATTAAGACACAACCATAGGAAAACTAAGCATTTATTACATGGCATTTGAAACAATATGTCACATCAATTTGAAAATTTAATGAATTTGCATGAAGATACACTAATATCCGCAAAAGAAATCTAGAATGAAAGCTATGAATTAACCCATAGAAAATTCAAATTAGTAGTTCACAGTTGAATGAATGTTTATGTTATTTATGGTTTAAGCACATAGGACAATATTCAATCTACTTATAAGTAGGTATGGGCGAAATCGGAATATTAGTTAGTATTGGTATGATTTCAATAAATGGAATATCATCCAGACTGTTCAAATCACGTCGATTGGGGTAAATTTTATTTTTCGAAATATTGGAGAGGAATATATTGTATTCTAACCCGTAATTTACTCTATAACGGTTTACAATTGCTTTGTTTTACTATTGGCAATGCATATTTTTTCTTACAGGTTTATAAACAACTAATTTCTAGTATTTTTGTAGAAATATATTTATTTAATAATGTTTATTTACAACATAACGTTTAACATATCGGCAAATATTAATTCGTTTGTCAGTCATTTCACCTATTTGTTGAGATACAATTTCAAAAAGATCCCTGTGTCACCTCGAGGTAGAAAGATATTGTGGCATTCACCGCAGCAGCTTACAGCGCATACTATGTTTTGCAACTACGAAGACGTGTTTCTTTGTAAGTGTATCGTCCTGTGCATTTTCAGTGTAATTTTTTGTTAAAATAAATCAATGGAGGTGAAAAATAAAAGACAGGAATTTAATTCCCATCAGTCGAAGAGTATCGCTTTAACTTGTATAATTATTTTACTAGATACAACTTTTCCCAATGAAAATAAAATACAATTAAAAAACTGTGTTGTAGCTGCTACAGAAATATCTTTAGCCACCATAGGGAGAATCTTAAGTGAAAGTGCCGAGATACAGCTCTAAACAATGGTGACGGTGAAGTAAAATTTAGTTCTCCTAAAAAACGCAAGAGAATCTGGGTATCTACAAAAACCATCTTACCAGAATGGGAATAAATTGATATTAGAAACATGATTCATAATTTTCACGAATCGGAAGGATGTCGAGTTACTCTGACATAATTACAAGAACAATTAAGTGCTATACACCGTTATTGAAAAATTGGATTCAGGTGGAAGAAAACAGAATAATCGGGGATTGCTAATAAAGATGATATTCGCGCTATAAGGCTGAACTATCTGGACAAGATTAAGTATTAGGTGCCAGCGTCGGTAAATTGTTACAGTAGTTCCTATAACAGAACTTTATTGGCTTATTCCTTTTTTGGAATTATATCTCAACATGCTGACGAACGGTCTTTGCGATATACTAAATATTGGGTAGTGGTTCATTTCTACAATATCATTGGTTAATAACTATCGTATTTACCCATATGCTAGATTATTATGACTAAACCTCTTAATTATCTTAGCTATAATATTACTAATAAAAGTTAAAGAAAATGAAAACAAATACTGTACATACTTTCAGATAATTAATAGGAAATTTCAGAGATGAAATTTTTTTCACAGCTATAATAAATAATTTGTATATCAGAATTCGCACATGTTGTAAATAATTTAATGTCATAAATCATTATGGGAAAAATTGATCACGGTGATCATTAATTTTGAAATATTATTCAATACTATCAGCAAAACTGCTAGATAACATTTTTCCTCGGAATTGTTTAACTTAATAAAAATATTTATCCATTTTAAATGTACACTTTATTAAGAGTTATGATTCAGATTCAGGCAGTTATATTAAATGTCTAATTTCATATTTACTATGTATATACAGTTACTGAATAGTAAATATAAAAAAATGGCTGATAATATAGTTGTATTTGTAGTTATACAGTGCGTCCTAATGTTGTACCTCGAAGAATAAAAGCTTTATTATATATACGAGAAATTGTTAATTATATTTTGACGCCTTGATTCTAATAATTGTACTGAAACTGTTAAATAAACGTTAATTAATTAAAATTCATTGATTTCAGATAGGAATTTCAAGATTATAATTGCACTTATATTACGGAAATGTTGAAATTGGAGTTATTTTGAATTCTGAAATCTTGGACTAGGACTTACAGATACAGATTAAAATGCAGAATTATTAACAAAGGCTTGACTCCTTTTAAGAAACATCATAAACGCAATGCTATTTTTAACAAATTTTCGACCCAGAAGTTACGACCTGAAATCTATGGGTTTTAATATTTTTAACAATTTGTCGTGCTATTATGAAAATCATAAGTTTGTGTAAACCATCTAACTGATAGAAAGTAAGGTATTTATTTTCTTTTAAGCTATATAATAACTAAACTATATTTATGATATTTACGATTTCGTCACATTTTTGCAATAGGTATTTAAAAGATTAGAATATTTTGTTTGTGATAATTTTTCTAAAGAGTGAACTGGCTGCAAAAAAGGTTTAAAAATAAGAAGGCAATTTTATAAAATTGTTTATTAAAATAAATTTACAAATACAAAAATTATCCTTCTTAGGACACAATAAATAATAATAATCATTGAACCCCATACAAATAGTAAAAATGTATTTAAGAATTTATTTTTTTAATTTAAGCATGTTTGACGTTTTGCAAAATAATATATTTTGCAATAAGAGATATAAGATATAAGAGAAATATTGCTTTCCTCGTTACTTTTTTTGAGTGAACAAATCCGTCAGTCGCGTTGGCGAGGAGTGGAGCAGACTTATGAAGTGTTCCATCTCGAATTGGAAGTGCTACTATATAATTTTTTGTGCCATCCAATTTAAAATGAACTATAATACAACTATAACTACTCTTTAGTTGTTTAATTGTTGTAATTATTCTTTAGTTGCTTCCAAATGGCAATACCAAGAGGGTCCGTCTTAGACAAGGCGAAAACCTCGCAATCGTGGGAGAAATTTTCCGACTCGATTTTTTTGCATATTCAGATTCGTGAGATGTTCCTTAACATGAATCAAGATGATGCGGACCGGAAATCTGGTGCCTATTTGTTTAAACAAAATTTTTTTAAACAAATTGTAAAAATTGGTTTCCTCACTCCGGTTTTTTGGCACATTATAAACAAAAAAAGTTCCTATGCACTATGCCTCTAAAATTGATAGTTTTAAAGTTATAAACAATTTAAATTTCTAAAAATGCGAAAATGACGATTTTCAACGGGCGATTTCCGGGTAAAAAATTGTTATTTTTGATGTTGCCATGTGCCTAAATTAAAGTTTAAACATCCCCCTACAAGATGCTGAAGAGTTTTTGGGACTCGCGTTATTCTAAAGCCTTGTTTTTTAATTGTTAATAAAGCGCTATGAGCCGCGCGCGCGCCTTCTCTCATACGCGGATTCGCTATTTCGTCTAGCGGCTTCAGCTTATGTTCCTTGAATTTAGCGTTCTAAGTACTATTATTACTCATAAAATAATGTAAAAATTGATTATATAAATTTCAAAATTCATAATAATTTTATTTAACTAATTCAAAATTGTACGAATAAAGAACAGAAAAAAATAAAAGGGCAGCAGTATCAAATACATTTGATTTTTATTAAAGAACATTTATTTAATACTGCATATTATTATTATCATCACACATTTATTCAATCATAAGAATTCTCACACTGTTCTATGTTACAACTATATAAAGGTACACAAGTGACATAGTTTTTCCTATAAGAACAAGCCTTAAGTCTTACAGTTTTCTGTACATTTACATTGTTTAACTAAGTCTTTGGGTAATGCTTCTTCGGTAATAATTTTAGGTAATAATTCACCTGTTTCATTTTGATAACCAAATATTGATATTGAGGACAAATGGAACTTTTCCATATGTGCGTTTGTAAAGAAGCTCGTAATTTCAATTCATCGGAAGAGCATGGTATTTTACTTGAATTAATACCCATACATACCACTACAATGAGAGAAAATAAATTTTCTAGCTTCATCGGTTGTTTTGCCTTGTTTATTTAATATTTTTAGGTATAATCCTTGCAATGCATCAAACTCTTCGTTACTTAATTCAGACATAAACCATAATAAATAGCGAATCCGCGTATGAGAAAGGCGCGCGCGGCTATTAGCGATTTATTAACAATTAAGAAACAAGGCTTTAGAATAATGCGAGTTCCAAAAACTCTTCAGCATCTTGTTGAGGGATGTTTAAACTTTAATTTAGGTATCTGGCAACATCAAAAATAACAATTTTTAACCCGGAAATCGCCGTTGAAAATCGTTATTTTCGCATTTTTAGCAACAAATTGTTTATAACTTTAAAACTATCAATTTTAGAGGCATAGTGCATAAAAACTTGTTTGTTTATAATGTGCCAAAAAACCTTAAAAAAAATTCCGGAGTGAAAAAAACCAATTTTTACAATTTGTTCAAAAAAAGTTTGTTTAAACAAATAGGCACCACATTTCCGGCCGGCATCATCTTGATTCATGTTAAGGAACATCTCACGAATCTGAATATGCAAAAAAATCGAGTTGGAAAATTTCTCCCACGAATGCGAGGTTTTCGCCTTGTCTATCATTATTATTGACATTACCCACAGATTTAGGGTAAGTTAAGTCGTTCGATAACAGAGAGATACGATCATCAGATGTATAAAAGGATGCTTAAAAAAAGGGAAATTTGTTGCTTAAACCTTTATAAATAAAATAATATGCTTCAATAGCGTAGCTTATAAAACCGTTGGGAAACATGTATTCTAAAAATTGACACTCACTTAGATGATATTGCCTAGTAAAATGTCACTTTTTTTAAGTATGTACAAAACTCGGTACAAAACATGTTCTAAGTTAACTGATGCGAAGGTTCATTAGTATTATAATTACGAAAATCATTTTAAGTGAAGTAAATGTCATTTTCGACTCGAGAGAAAAAATATAACTTTTTTATCAAATAAGCCATGAAGACTATTCGTTAAAATGGAACAATTTTTTTTTTTAAGGTCGATAACTTTTTAAGAAAGCAAATTGTACCAAGGTAGACTGATTTGAATTGGTTTATTTTCATCTTTAAAATTTCTGAAAACCTTACCAAAATTAAAACTGATTTACTTTGGGACTGTCAGCTGCATTTCTTAATAACGTTGTTTCGCGTGATTTCAACTAGACTTACATTCCTACATACTTTTTTATGTAAAATGTAAGGTGGTCAAAAACTAACACCAATAACGTATTTAGTAAAACTATTTTAAAAAATCATCTTAGTAGTCCCGCATCTCAAAATCAGAAAACACAGGCGTACAATGCTCATAATTTCTAAATTTGTGCATCGTTTTATAAAACGCTCAGTGTATCCTTTTGACTAAAATGTTTGATAAAACACTACAATTTACATTTTATCTAGGTACGATGGAATTATTGTCAACGAACTGCCAAATAGATTCATCCATCAAATAAATATTTGTATGTTACTTCTGCATATATTTTTTGGTACAAATATATATTTTAGTTGGCGAATAAATTTAATAGGAGGTGAAAATCCAGCTTTCAGTTTATACATATTACTTACCTTATATGTTAGGGTTCTCAACCAGCACTAATCAAAATTTGGAGAAAAATTAGATTCACAGGTTTAATTACATGTTATGGTTACCTACTTATTAATTAATTATTATTATTTTACGAAGTAGGTATGTCATATCTCAATGGTCATTGCTATTCAATTGTCTATTAGCACTAGGAATTCTGCTGACGAATGATCTTATCTCTTCACTACATACTACGGGTATATTTCAAAGTTAGATAAAGTTGTAGTCCGAAGAGTAGTTGTATCATCATTATATGATATGTATGTATCTAATTCCTTTTTAAATTTTTATAAGTACGTACTAGTTCCAATAGGGCAAATTTTTTCGAAAGGTATATCGTGAAATGCTTTTTAATGTGATGAGAAAATATTTATTTACCTCTCATTGTAAGATTTAAATGTTATAGGCAAAAACAATTTTGTTACAAATAACCTATAATAATAACTAATCCTACTTACTATTTAAAAAATAATAATAATTTCTAATATAGCAAAATGCCCATAAGGAAAACAATCATAATGTCTTTATAAAATACCGCTTATAGAATTTAGTATATGTCTAAAGAATATTTTTTATATACAGGATGATTAACACCTTATCCAAAAAAAAATTGGGTATAGATGCGTCATATAAAATGGAGTCAATATTGTAAAAATAATGTTAGTATCATCGTTGTTGCGATAGTGTTTACATTAGTTTCTCAAGTGTCAAAAATGGCTTACTTGTATAGCAATTCGGAGTTGATTTATATCATTTTAATTTATGGTGAAGCAAGACAACATTTTTATTATGGTGAAGCAAGAAAACATTTGTGTTAGTTCGTAGAAATAGGGTAATACGGACCCGAATGTGTTTACATGTTGATGGATAAAATTTTGAACAGTTGTTGTTGTTGACATACCTGATGTATGTCAAATTATTTTATTAATTAAAACCACAAATTAATTTTATTAATTAATATAACAATAGCGGCAAAAGCAGTTGAATCTGCTGATATAAAATAGTATTATAAAATTTTATTTATTTCTTTCCTTTCTTTCAATTGTTGTCCCTTCATTTTTTATTACACTTTGCCGCCGTGCTGGTCGCCGAAATCATGCTTTGCCTTGCGTAAGGTAAGGTTTTACAGTGGAACAGTTTCCATCTCCATGCAGAAGAGTATTTTTAAATCAGTTTCGAATTGTCCTTTTTGATATTTTTTACAAAATTGTATTTGTCAAAATCCCCTGTACATTAAAAACTTTTTTTGGAGTCCTGTCTGAATGACCCTGTACATATATCAAGGGTTACATTATATTCAAAACCTAAATGAAAATGACCTGAAGATAGTAAAAATTAAAATCAGAGACAAAATGTAAATAAACTACTATACTATACTGTCGCCAAAAATGTATGAATGACACACACATAGGTGACATAAATGAAACTAATTTTAATTCATTGGTTAGTAGAATGTGTGTGCAAATAGAAAACATTATCATTCCAACCTAATGTTTTGATTATACAAAAGAGTGAAATAACATTGACTGCACGTTTTTAAAACTACTCTGCGGGTAGATCTACATCAAACATTCTGCAATTGAATTAACTTTATATGTGTTTACGATATTAATGATACCACCCAGAAGCACTTAACACCTACAACGGATAATTTATAGATTTATAATGACTTATTATTGTTTACAGTGCCTTGCAAAATAAAAGTAATTATCTATAATCTTTGCATTCAACTTTGCCCTTTACGCTCCCTTGACTTTGAACTTTTAGTAATTAAGAATATAAATATAAACAAACCGATATCTCTTCCAGAGATTTGGATTCTATTGGCCCGTGTAGCAGTTATACACTTTATCACAAATACATTTATTTTGCGCACAGTTCATCACATCCCATTATTTCATTTATATTTATAGGCGTCAGCTCTGAGGGATTTGCACTCTCATTTAGATTTATTTACATTAAGCATTTAATTAAGAAATGACTGAAAATTAAATGTGGTACCTACACACATCAAATCAAGAGATCTCAACATGGGTACATCTTAAACAGAGTGTCAAACATGAATTTTTTGGTCATATATTTTTCGGATCTAAGAACTCATACCTCAAGAGACGATTTATTATTTAAAATACTAAATAGGGTAATAAACGCATGAAATAATAATGCAATGCCCCTTGGATCCCGGGGACCTACAAAGACCAAATCAATCCATCAACTTTAACTTATACGAGGTCTGTTCAGAAAATAACGGAACTTTTTTTTTGAAAACTTGATTGTTAATTTTATACATTATTGATCCTTGCCTCCTTGAAAGTACTCCCCTATTCACACACTTTTCCCAGCGGTGTTTCTATTTCACGAAGGAGTCCTGGATTGCTTCATTTGAAATGTCTTTTAAAGTCTGTAACGAATTTGCTTTGATGTCATCGGTAGTCTGAAAACGGAGTCCTTTCAGCACTGATTTTAATTTTGGAAATAAGAAAAAATCGCAACTAGCCAGATCTCGCGTGTAAGGAGGGTCAGGGAAGACAGTAATCTGATAATTTGCACAAAACTGACGAATTCACCAAGCTGAGTGTGAGCATTGTCATGGTGCAAGAACCATGAGTTTTCTCGCCACAACTCTGGTCTATTTTCGTTTCATCGTCATTTCGGTTCAAGAAGTTGCTGACAAACGTCCACACGATTTTCTTTCTGTTGTTCGGCCATTAAACGAGGAACAAATATTGCTGCAACTCGATGCATGTTCAATTTTCAGTTAAAATTTTATGGCATGATATCATTGAGATCCCAACCTCTTCTGTAATTTCTCTTGCAGTCAATCGGCGATTTACACGCACCAGATCTTTGACTTTTTGAAAGTGGGAATCATCAGCTGAAGTCGAAGGCTATGCTGGTCGAGGATCATCTTTAATTGACTGACGACCTCTTTTAAATCGTGAAGACCATTCGTAACAATACGTACGATCTAGATCATAATCTCCATAAGCTTGTTTCAAAAGTTGAAACGTTTCATGCAAAATTTTACGTTGTATTATTGTTCCAAAATATCGTCACTAAAACGTTGCACTCAAATAACAATATCACAAAAACTAAATGAGATATCAAGAACCCAACAACAAGTGTTTACAGAGGAGGTTATGTTCAACGCAATGTTGCCAATCGTATATCACCAAATATCTCAACTAGCGCGTAATTCAGAATGTTAGGTTATTTCTGAACAGATATTGTATACTAGCGTAGATTATGAACTCAATGTTAGTATAATATGAATCGTTTTTTTGCTGTACATCCTAGCAAACTGGGAATTTCCTGAGAGTTGTTGTCTAAATAACAATGTTACATTAAATGATAAAAGAAAATAATAATAAAGCCCTAACAATAAGGATATAGGTATTTACTTTAAAATTACTTATTTACTTTTACACAAAATGAAAAAAAAACAATGCATTTTCAGCAATTTCAAGAAAATTATCTTCTTTACTATTAAATTGTACATTACGATATGAAATATGAAATGCAAGTAACTATAGAAAAGTTAACTTTAAAAAAAGTTGTATCTTCAAATTTCTCTGGAAAGGTATAGCTGACAACCTCTATAAGATAGTTGGAACACTGACGTATATACATAGGATTCTAAAACACCTTCTACCAAAATTCAAGGCCATACATGGATTTTCGAAAAAGATATGTAAGCCTCGTAGTCTACAAGGAAAAATCGTGTTTTTTGTTTAACTTTACACAATAATACTATCTATATTTACAGCGTAAAAAACGTAATCTCAAAAAAGTGATATAAAATGTCGCAGGAAAAGATCGTAGTAAGTGACCTCTACAAGATAGTCTAACTAACAATACTGACATATTTAGCATCCTCAAAATATATGCGTATAAAATATTCACCATTATTTTAAAGAGATAAACCCATGAATTGATGACACGTTTTTTCAAAACATATTAAGCACTGAAATTACTTGTACCTAACCAATCTAACTATATCATTTTACAATAAATAACAAAATATATCTGTAATGCTATCCGCAAATTTAAATATAATTTTGTTGATTTTTAGATCAATTAATAAATTAATTTATTCCATTAGTAATGTTATTTTTGCCGACTTTAAAGTATAAACATTCTGTACATCGATAAATAAAAATAAATTTTTTACAGTTGGGAATTTTATCCCGCATGCATGTGAACAAATATAATTAGTTCTAGTCCATTTTCTACATGAGTTCCATAAGATGGATAGGAATAAAAACGACGAAACGTTGTTGAATTGTAATAGTATTTGTTTTATTATACTTCCTAACCTAATTCAGACCTAATAAGAAACAAAATATTTTTCCTTGCAAAATATTTACTATTATGAAATAGTTAGATTTTACGTAAAGACTGCGTAAAACTAAAAACCTGAAAAGGAATAATTAATAAACGATGTATTTCGCTGTAAAGGACATTATACAGGGGTTCATATTTGAAGACTTCTTTTGTGGCGCCTGAGATAAGGAAACTAAAGATAAACAAATGAAAGATGGGCTGAAAAAATCTTGAGCCATTAATGTAGATCGGAATGAAATATTCGCAAACGCTCTTCCGTTGTACTGATTAGCTAACTCATGCGGGGAAATTTAATCTACCAAACTTTGTTACATAAATATTGCCCCGTTTCTTCATCGTTTCTTTTCTTGATATATATCTTTTGGTAATGTTTATGCTATGCAATTCTTTATAGGGTTTCTTTTCTTTATGTGAAATTTGATATTCAAAATTTAACTTCTAACTTAGTCTGTAGTGGAAATGGCAAGTTTAAGAGAAACAAGGTTTTCGGAATCTTGATGTTTCGTCTTTTTATTGATTTAGAATGCTTCGTTCTATTATTTTACTGCTAGTGGTGCTCATTTTTGTGTAACAGCTGTAATTGCTTTGTCGTATTTAAGAGTACTACGGACGTATCAATAAAGACACAAAACACTGACAACATCATTATTGGAAAGCAGTTACACCTAACAAGTATGTGCTTCTTTCGATGGGAAATAATCGAATTACAGAAGATTCCAAAAAATTGTGTTTTCTTATTTTTATAAATAAAATGAAAACTTATATGAAAATTGAAATATGTGACAAAAAAAATATTCCAGAATAACTTAAGGGAGCGTCTATCACTGTACTTGAGGTATAAACTTTCAATGTGCGACAAATATTTGGCGCAACCGCTGGACGCAGGGATAGTCCAATCAGAGTAATGTTGGTGTCGTTATGTAGGTTGGAAGAGGTAGAACAGAAGTGGTCCAGACTTTCCACGATGGTGAAGGGGAGGAAAATAGTGAATCTCTACATTCTGGTAAGATCAGGTTAGGATTTGTAAGAGCTATGATAGACTGTGTAAGATAATATACGAAACAGACTTAAATCGTAAAAGTTATATAAATAATAATAGCGCAATTGGATTTGCTGTGTCTAAACATTAGTGGTAGGTAATCTTTAAATTTAGGAACCATATTTCTCTACTACTTATTTTAAATTTAGTAAAGAGTTTCAACAATAATATTTTTAGTAATCAGCTTGATTACATTTTAACTTATTGGCTTTACTTCTATATCTACTTATATAGACGCAAGTCAATAACTATTTTATCCCCATTGCCATACCAAATTCTAACAATTAATTCGTGGATATTTAAATATTGTACACTGTATTAACAGAACGCAGGTATATCGTTGACGTAATATAGGTCATTAAAGATTGTTAAACTCCAAAGTTTTATGGTACACGTACCAAAAATAATACGCGGTTCTTGTCTGGTAATCATAGCCTGAAGTTCCAAATGGTCCCCTTCATTTTAATATTATTTCACTTCCTAATTGACATTACCAAGTGGGAAGCAAGATAAAACGAAATAAGGTTTCTTGCAGCAATTATACTACCTAATTTTTTTAACTTCCGCAGGCAATAAATAAAGTCACAGATAAGATCCAACCCACAACTTCCATAAAAATTTTTAGTGAAATTGAGCAGTAGCTGCTTTAGGTATATTAAATTGGAATTCCAATTATAACTGAATATTTGTTTAATGACTTTCGGCAGTATTAAGCAAATCAAGCGTTAAACATATCTGATCATAGTTAGGAGCCACAAGTATTGAGTGCTACGGAGTAAATTTATATTATACAGGGTGTAACTTTAGTAGGGAGACAGCTTTTTAGGGACTGTGTTTCTCAGAATACTATTATGAAATTATATAATTTTTATAATCAAATTCCTACATTGTCAAGTTATAACTTTCTTAAACTTCACTTAAATTAGTTTGTGCGCCGCCACTGGACAGTACCCGAATCGGAGTTGTATCAGTCCTGCCTTTTTGTGTATCGGCAATGCGCCGAAGTGTTTTTAATAAAAAGTTCTTGTTACTATTTTTTAAATCACTGTGTTTAGTTTGTGAATCTGAGTCAACGACCACTGAGACTAACCTAATTTAGGTAAACTATACTATGGTCATATTCCAGCAAAGTAAACGCAGCCGCGGGGTGAACAAGTAGACAGGGTTGGATTTAGGAAAGTTAAATAGGTATGTACTAAAAAAAATTATAAAATTCTAAACGAAATACAAAATGCAGGGCATATGGTTAAGTATGTGAAGTTTTTCTTTTGTTGGAATGACCTGAGGAAATAGCCCTTTCAGTAATTATCTGGGAACCTTAATTTACGGCAAAAAAGTGACTAATTTTGGCATAGACAACCGAAGCATTTTTTCTGAAAATACAATAAGAATTTATATTATAATACAATGCAAAAAATCTTTCCTCAAAAAAAAAACATTGGTACTTTGTAATATAAAAACAAAATTATGGTCAGAGGAAAAAATTGTTTTATTTTTTGACTCTCATTACCAGTCAACCAATATGGAGTCTTCGAAAACACTCAGCATAGAGCTTGTCACAGGTACCATATTTTAATGAAAATTTTAATATATCCTTATTTATAGTGTACTGTGGTAAATCAAACTCTGTGTTTACATACAAATCAATACGTAATACGTAAAAACCAAAATCAAAAGTAGTCCCAGTACTATTTTTTTGTTTATTCTTAAATTTGAAATTCCAACATGCCTTTGCAATCACCATCAATAAAGAAAACATAATTAACTGTACATATTGTTTGGAGCAAAAAATTAACATGCTCCAAATTCTGTATATACAGAGTATTACAGAAAAGGTGGTAAATCTGGGATGTACAATCTTTCCGAGTCAGTTGAACATGTATAAAAACGCCTAGCAATAAAATTTAATGAGTTTCTTAGGCGTCCCTAAAAAAGTTTTCTGCTAAAAGTAAAAAATTATAGGAATTTGTATATACTGTGTAAAAATTTTCTATTATATGTTCATTTGACCTACAACATATTTTAATTATTTATGTTTTTAAATAATAATTTTATTATATTGATGGTAAATTTCGTTTTGTTCCGTTTCAAAAGGTCTCCAAAATGCCATGCTGTAGTAATATTAGTAAACAAAATATTCCTCTTATTTCTCCATTTCCCAATTGTAATATGAATGACTAATAGCAGGTGCCTATAATAAATTAAAATTACCTGAATCACAGCAAATTCCGCATTGATGCATTGCACTGCTAGGCCATTTGTTGACAACTGAATTCATGGCCAGATCGCCCAGCGCGGCTGTGTTTGTACCGCATTTGTCCGCGCTCTCATTCCTCAACTGGGCGACCAGATGTATATGGATATGGCTAAATAAATATGGAAACAAGTTTTTCAAACATTTCAATACCGAGTTGCTGCGTTAGCGTCCGAACCTGGTACATACTGAAAAACTCTTGGTTCTTCAAGATCGGAAAGACTATAACAGATTTCATAGAAATAAGGAAAACAGTTTATAATAAAACCTTGAGTTCTGAAATACCTAAAGAACCCCATTTTCTTTTATAGCTTAGGAAAATTGAATTCGAATCGCATAAAATTTGGTAATACGCTCAAGTTTATTATTTGCAATATACTGATAATGGAAAAAAATTGTTACCTCATAGGTGTAGGTAGAGGGGAGGTCCTATGATTACCTGACAATAAAAAAACATAAATGTAATTTTTGCAAAATATCGATACTATTTTCGAAGACAAAATCAAAATTAACACAAATTGTACACTTTTCCCATTTCGCTACGACAAACCAGTTTCAAGATAATCCACTAATTGTATTTAAAAAAATCGAAAAAAGTATTCATGTTGAATGCAATTCTTTGTTGAAAAATTAGAAAACAATTCTACACACATTTCAAGGATAATCAACAGATTCCTAAATTTTTCCACATCAACATTCCAAATTTTATTCCAATTAGTCAAAAAGTTTAAGAAAAAAGGTGATTGGGAAAAATAATTTCGATGACCTCCAGGCCTGCTTAAGGTGGCCATATCCCTGCCCGAGAAAGAGTGAAATTTCTGGCGTTTTTAGGTACTGAAATGTTGAAAAGTAAAACGTGTAGAACAAAAGTAAGCACAAAAATAAAATCCTTGATGTTTTGTTTATTCATTGTTATCATTTAAATTTACCCAAATAAAATAATAACTAAAAAAAAAGCGTTTGTAAAACATGCGTCTGCTGTTATGCTAACCCCACATTTTAAGAATTATTGTCACGTACTTATAAATAAAAGTAAACAATTTCATATGTAGGACTAAGCAAGTAAATGTTATAAGAATATTTACATGTAGAGTTATATATAAAAAAGTTAGTATTTTCGTAGATTTCAGTACCTAAAACCTTGATGGTTTGATCGTTTTTTGCACTGGTTTATTTGTTTTACTGCGGCGTCTTTGAAAATACCCAGGTGGCATGACACAACATTCCTATTATTTGATAAGCTTTAGATTATTCAGTTATTAAATGTTTGTAATTATTTGTCTTTGCCGAAAACACTACTTATGGCGCCCTTAACAAGACAGAGTTTTAATTTAAATTACGGTTTTCTATTTGCTTTCTCGGTGTTTCTATAACGGCGGACAATTATCAGTTTTGGGTCACCCTGTATGTACATTTGACACCCTGTAACTTGCAAACGAGGATTTTTGTTTAATATTTAATAGGTATATCACCTCCCCAGAGATTGTTCGCATTATCTGTAACATCCGTGTAACAACAAAAATTGTAAATAAAATTATTGAAAAAAGACAATTACTAATTATTTAAACAATTTAAGATTCTTATAAAATTACTGTAATTAGTACATCTGGTTGATTTGCCATCCGTATTAATTATCTGTTTAATCGAAAATAAATTGTGCTTTCAGGTAAATAATAAATTCCACTACAATTTTAAATAAAACGAATGAATCGCTAGCTACATTGTAAATTAACTGAAGCATGATTTGAAAATTTAATTTAGCGTTAATTTAAATTATGGCGTTCCTGAACATCATTTATTGATTCCACGCTGTCTCTGGTATTATAATCCATTATGCGCATGGCAGTGTAAACAAAAATACAGTTCGAAATGTATTGCCCCCAAATGATATACGGTCACAGAAAAACAACTGTAATAGTTTAATGTTCCAATCGTATACGTAAAAAAATCTTAATTATACATAATTTGCCTACTAATTTAGTAACATATGTTGGCACTTAGTTCTGAATTAAGTAAAGTACGAATATAGGTATTGTTTAATACGCATTTACAAAATAAGCATTATGTTATTTTACTTAATCAATAGATAAATTTACAATAAAATAAAATTACTTTGAAGATTTATGTCTTTTGTCAACCTTTTTAATGTAAATAAAATAAAAATATCCTACAATAAAATCAGTACTATTTTGTTTATCATGTTGCATCGAAATACAACAATATCATATTAAACTGGAGAAATGATGAAGTTTTTGTTTCAGCCTTCTATAGACTAAATCTATATTGGAAATTTTGTGAAGTCACATGAAACAAACTTACGGAGATAATGCCACGGGTCATACGCAATGTTACGAATTGGTTTTCACGATTTAAAGTGTCCGTCAGTCGATTGAAGATGATCCTCGACCAGGAAGGCCTTCGACTTCAACTGATGACTACCACGTTCAGACAGTCAACGATCTGATGCGTAAAAATCGTCAATTGACTGTCAAAGATTTTGCTCAATTGTGTTATGCCATGAAATTTTGACTGAAAAATTGAACATGCACCGAGTTGCAATAAAATTTGTTTTTCGTTTGATGACCGAACAACAGAAAGAAAATCGTGTGGACGATTGTCGGCATCTCCTTTAACAATCCGATGACGATGAAACATTCATTCAAAGGATCATAACGGGAGACAAAAGTTCGTTCATCACAATGGATTGGCAAATGATCTCCACGCCCTAAGAAAGCACGTCAGTCTCGATTCAATGTCAAAGTAATGCTCACTGTTTTTTTTTTTTTTTTTGACTTTAATGCAATTGTGCATTTTGAATTATTGCCTCAAGGTACAACAGTGAACCTTATGTACTATCAAGGCGTTTTACAACTGTTACGAGAAAAAAATCCGCAAAAGAAGACCAGAGTTGCGACGAGACAACTGGTTCTTGCACCATGACAATGCGTAAGCACACTAAGTTTTCTTAATTGGTCAATTCTGTGCCAAAAATCAGATTACTGTCCTTCATCACCTTCCTTACTAGCCAGACCTGGCTCCTTGCGATTTTTTCTTATTTCCGAAATTAAAATCAGTGCTGAAAGGACGCAGTTTCCAAACTGTTGATGACATCAAATCAAATTCGTCACAAACTTTAAAGGCTACCCAGGACTACTCCGCAAAATGGAAACACCACTGGGAAAAGTGTGTGAATAGGGGAGGGGAGTACTTCGAAGCAGACGATGACCAATAATGTATAAAATTAATAGTAAAGTTTAAAAAATAAAGCACCGAAACGACAATTCAAATATTTTAATATAATTATGCTTGATGACTCTTGATGGTACGCTGGTATCAATTGCGTTTATCGGAACCATAAAATAACCTAATAAGCTTATACAAGAAGAAAATGCAAAAAGATTGATTCAATTACACCGAAACAATTTGTATAATTAAAAGCAAAATTAATAATTCCTAAATTATCCTAATCCTAAATTGATATGTAAAGAAATTCAGTAAAAATTTGTATATGTTCTCAACTACGCCAACTTATAACAACGAGATAAGAGTCAAAACTGGCTTTTTAATAAATAAAACATGAAACATGTAATTAATTTCATAACGTTTTTATTATTGTATTATCATTGTAAATTACCTGATTTATAAAATAATTTTCAGTGCAATTTGTCGCCGATACAAACGATTGTTGTCGCAAATAAATAATAAAGTTATTAAGTGAATTATCGTACAATCAGGGTTTTTACCATGGCTGTGACAGTGGCACCGGGAAAGTGGCATATAATGCAGTGCAATGTAAGCCATGTCCATATAACGCCATACTATTGACTCTCCAGTCTATAAATCTTATCCTCCGTGTTCACATTAAGCCGCTACATTGATTACATGCATCGTCTACAATATAGGCATTCGACTCAATTCTACCGTAATTTGTTGTAAATAAATTAATCTTCCTACGTCTTCTTACATCTTCCCGGTGCATGCAGCTGATATTTTGGTATCGACTTCATCGTTCAGATAAAATCCAGCACACTGCTGAGATGACGTTATTATTTACTGCTGCAATATGTACCTGCAGTATTACTAGCAATGTATATTTAGAAGATACTCTGCTGACAATATAATTTTATACATTTTTATTTATAAAATTATATTTAAGGTTAGATGTTCATGACTTTGAAGTTCTAATTATGAAGATAAACTTAAAAAAAATCTCAAATTATTGGGTGATTTTCAAAGAGATGTAACTTGGAGAGAAATGGTCGTAGAGAGTCAAAAAAAAAGGATATTGAAGTTTCAAGTTTCTAGTTTTCGGATCTATTTCGGAGTTTAATTTTTTTTAGCGTCAACGATTTTTGAGTAATCATAAGAAACCAACGAGAAATAAATTTCCAAGTTTTTGCTTGTTTTTGAAAAGGTCTATGGACTTCAATTAATTTTTTTTGGCAATTTCGTCATAAAGCTCTTTTAGATTTAATTCCCTACAATTTGAGCGAAAAATTCATTTTTGATAAAAAAAAAATATTTTTCGAAACGAAAAAAGGTAAACAAATTACATAATTAGGGAAAGTGTCCTAAAAAAAACCCTAATAGTTTCAATGAGCTGCGAAATATTTTTTCTAGTGCTCGGAATATTTAAATTTGTCGTTTTCGCTGTAATTAATGTAACGAGTAATGTTCCACTTTTTATTCATTTTTTTAAGTTGTAAATGGTATTTTTTCAATTTTTTTTTAATATTTTCACTATGCTTCACATATTCCTATAATTATGCAATTTTTAACTTTTATTCAAACCAACATTTTCAATTTTTTTTTAATTTTTTAATGTCCCTTCATTTTTGTGAATAGTGCATATAAAGAGAACTACAGTGACTGATATTTTTGTTATTTTTTCAAGCCTCCATTTACAGGCACATTTTTGATTTTAAGAATAAACCAGACAGATTACTTTTTTGGGTGCCTTTGTTCTTTCACCACAAATATCAACAATCAATGGCATTACTTTATAATAAAAACTATTTACGTCAAATTTATTTATATCGTCCAGTATAGTCTTTCCGAAGTCAGTTGAACTTGTATAAAAACGTCTAGCAATAAAAAATGAGTTTCATAGGCGTCCCTAAAAAATTTTCTGCTAAAGGTAAAAAATTATAATACTTTGTATATAATGTGTAAAAAATTTCTATTATATGTTCATTTGGCCAATAACATATTTTAATAATTATTTATGTTCTCAAACAATTTTATCATATTGATCGTAAATTTTGTTTTGTTCCGTTTGAAAAGGTCTCCAAAATGCCATGTTATAATAATATTAGTAAACAAGATATCCTTCTTATTTCTCCCTTACGCAATTTTAATATGAATTACTAATAAAATTACCTGCATCACACCAAATTTCGCATTGCCGCACTCTAAATTTATTGCTAGGCGTTTTTATATATGTTCAACTGACTTCGGAAAGATGTAATCTTTCGATAAAAAGTAATCCGCTTATTTGTTGTATTAGTGTAAAACATTAATTTTAAGCAATAGTAGGAAAAAAGATTTGTATTGAAAACTGTTTGCACGTTTAAGAAAACAACAAAAATAAACTAAAAAATAACGATAAAATGACAGGAAAAGTTAAAAAAAAAAACCTATTTTATGTTCAAGTTATTCAAGGCCACTTTAGAGAATTAGAAAATGTCAGTGACTCTGGAATCGATAGTACAGCAAAGGAGTTTAACACAAGAAACCATAAATCACTATTCTGAAAGAGAAATCAAAGGCCATAAATTTGTTCCACTTGTCTCATGCCACTGATTTATTTATTTAAAAAAATATATTTATTGTGTTTTAAAACCAATATCCTTAAAAAATATTCACAGATGGTATTAGTAATGAACTACCCACTCTATATACAGACATCAAAGCTAGATACTAAGTATGGTAAATTCTAGTTTGAGACATAATTAAGATGATGAAGTGAAGCTGTTGTAGGTTAATGAGATGCATCAGAATTGCTTTGAAGACGAGCCGACAGGTGATGCGTCTGAGAGGTTGATATTTCTGGCAGCGCCATGCGTCTGGACCACCTCTCTTGGCCCAAGACTTCGGTATGAAGTGAAAAATAGTTGGCCATGCTCCACCAAAAACAAAACAGAAAGTTGAAAGCTACGCACACCGCCATCTTGACTTACGGCGCCAGAATTTATATCACTTATTAAATTGTAAGAAGCATTACTTATATGCGTTAAGTGCTACTTAATATATGGATAATTTTACATCGTTAAATTTATTTTTATGTTGTGTATATGTTTATAACGTACCTACACAATATTAAAACGTACATTTTTATTGGTTGAAGAAGACGAAGAAGATACCTACCAAATATATTTCTTCACTATTGCAGTATCTAACTTACACTGAAGGAAAAATATTAACTAATGTTGGTGACTGGTTTTAAAGACTAGAGATAATGATTATAATAAACCGACCATTTAGAGGGAAAAAAAGAAAGCATTGTTATCTCGACTTTTATAAGTGGAAATGGTAAAGGGGCTTATAAAAAACGTAAAAAGAATAAAAGCGTGAGCGGGGGTGGTGGAGGGTTGAGTTGGGAGGTTGAAAAGTATGGCGAAGCATGATATTATTGCGATTATCGACGAAAGTTGACGTTAAAAAAAGTATCCAATATAAAAATTGTAGGTCATTAAAAAATCTACAACTTTTGTAAAGGTCACTTTTTCGTTTTTTATTTTTCATTTCCGCAAAAATAATTTAATTTCGACGAAACTTGGTACAAGTAGGTATACCTTTCTGTTTGTAAATAGTAACCACATATTTTTTTTTAGATAAAAAAATTAAGATGTTTCCGAGATATTAATATTTTCCGGTCCAAAACACCTTTTTTTCAAACTATAATTCTACTTCGAAAAATCACCGTGCAGAGTTCTGCCGGTACTCATTTTTTTTCTTTTACACTTTAAGTGCAATTTGGTTATGCACTTATTACAGATGGAGTGGGGATGGTTCCCACATAACGGGTAAAAAACTTTTACTTTTCTGACTTATCACTAAATCGTTGATTTCAATAAATTTTCTAATAAATCTTTTTAAAAATACTATTTTATCAAAAAAGATAGTATTTCCTTTTTTTTGCTAATATATATTCTGTTACAGATGAATATTTTTTCACAATAGGTAAATATATAAATAAATAAGAAATAAATGAAAATGTACTTAATAGTAATACATATCCTAAGAACTACAAGTACGTAATACATTTTATATTCTTATAGAAAATTCTGGAATCTATGAACCTGTTCATTAGTTTAATCACATTAGCATGTTTTTAATAATTATCAAGATTTCTGTAATGCATTAATATAACCGGCAACCATAAACACAGATTTGTATATTATTTGCATAAAATTACATGGAAAATATACATATTTTAATTTTTTTACGGTAAAAACTTTAATCAATTAAAAAAATCACAATTGTCTAATACATTTCAAATTTTTTATTGTAAAAAATGAATAATGCAACGAATTAGTAGGAAAACTTATAACGGAAGTAGAGAAAATATATAATTGCATTATTATAAGTAATAATTATGACGTGTTCCATAGATATCTTGATTCCACACGGTTTGAATGTAAATGAATTTGATGATGATTTATTTATAAGACACCACTAGAATACGTGACAAAACAACTGTAAATTTGAATGTTACTTCATCTTTAAGTCCAAGAATTTACTAAATACCTAAAATGCCTAGCCTCATAAAATTAAGTCACTTCTGGTAGCTACAACTTTTTTAGAATATTTAGTGCATTCAGGATGTCCCAGTTTCAATCTATCATACTTCGGGAGCAGATACAACACAAAATAATGAATGGTACTTTGTTTTATAAACTTACTACGAAATCTGAACTCCTTTTGAAATTCGGATGTTAAAGGGATAAAAAAATTAGTTTGATGTAAATATCTTCTGAAATAATAGAGGTATTTGAACTAAATTTGGTGTACGTTATATTAGATCAAATTTAAAATACCTACTGTAATGTGAGGACTACTGGGAAAAGTGGCGAAGATATTGTGAGATACCGTATTTGTACTTATTCAACTGTGTATTAAGGTTACTACAGGAGAAAAAAATAACTCGAAAATTGTTTGTTTTCCGAATAAAATAAAGGTGATATTTTTTCTTCAAATATAATTGGGAATCAAATGAACTTATTAAATTTACAAAATATTCAGTGGCGTCGAAATTCAGATGTTCTTGATGAATTCTCAGTATCTCCGCCACTGATTGCAAAAGAAATTTGAATTTAATATTACACCACAGGATATTTACAGTAATTAATTTGTTTTGGGGACATTTAACACCCTGTACTTCGAAAATGGTTGAGATTTATAAATAAGTTTATAAAACAGAGTACCATTGCTTTTTGTTGTTCTATCTGCTCCCATAGTTTGATACATTAGAACTGGGATCCCCTGTATAGAAACTTAGAATTATTTTTTACTTTATTTTAAAAGAATTAAATTATTTCAAATTAAAAAATTGTGTCTAAAATCTCATCAAATTAAATATGTAGTAATTAACCTACTTCTACATAAAGTTATCATAATCAAGAATAGAAAATATTTTCTTGAAGGTTTGTAACATTTGTTAATTATTTGAGGTATATGTTTTATTCATATGTACTAAAGGGTGTCCCAAAAGTAACGTAAGATTTGAATTGTGCGCCATTTTCATTCCGAAGGGTTGGTAGCATTGTGCAGGGGCACCTGTTGTAGTAAGCATGTTGTGGGTAGATAAAATGGAACGCTATACGACGGATGAGAGAGTGAAGATTGTGAAAATTCATTAAAAGTACGGAGAGTGTGTAGCTGAGACTGTGCGCAAATTGCGTGCAATCGGTAGAAGGAACGCCTCCAATGAAACAACTGTGAAAAGATAAGTTGCCAAATTTGAACAAACAGGTTCGGTTGCAGACAATAAAAAAACTGGCGAGCTTCGTACTGGCTGCTCAGCCGAAAATATTGCTACGGTGAGTGACACAGTGTGATGTAACCTTAGTGCGCCATCGGTCACTGCAATTAAACATTTCAAAAAGGACAATAGAAGATCTGCATCTGCATCCAAGATTAAACTAATCCAGGAATTGAAACCAGGCGACCATTTAATGCGCCGGATATTCTTTGATAGATGTTGAAGAATCAGTGACGGTGAAATTTGATTTTGACTGACACCTAACATAAAGCATAAAAAAATGATAGAATTGTATTCTGGTATAATTAGTACAACGGATATTTAAAACATAATTATAAAAATATATAATAACTAAAATTGGAAATTCTTTTCTGACAAAGATATTGAAAATGGAAAAACAGTTAAATGTAAAGTGAAGCTACAATTAAGTAAGTACACCCAATAGTGGGAATCAAAACAAAAAGGTCCTGATTTGATTTAAAATTTTATTTAAATGAATTTAAATTAATTCAGAGAACGATTTACAAAATTTACACAATTGACATATTAATCGGAATAATACAATACTGTTTACACCAGGTATTTACATTGATTAAGAAATTCATTACACATTAAAGTTTGTACGAACTGAAAAATTTGCAACTGATTTCATTAGTGCTTTTAGAATAAAGAAATGCAAAACTTTCAGGAAAAATAGTAACTTGGCAGTTAATGTATTTATTAATACGGTATCTCTAGGTTTTTGAACTATGGTTAGTTGTGTCAACGTTACTTTTGCTTAAGAAATATTAATATATAATTAGTGAAATAATGCACAGTCAACATGTGTAACTGTGTGTGAAATTGGCAGCGCCCCAGAAGCCGGAAAAATTAAGATAATATATATTCGTAAAATAAATTCTCTGATTCTAGATTACGCACAACCTCCTTTATATTTAGAATAGGCGGTGTACACATTGTCACAACTTCCGTGTCTTCTTGATATAACAAAACTTGCACTACAGATTTTGCTTATTTAATCGAAACTGAGTAAATTATATTTACCTACTTCTCAGCTTGACTTGCGGAATTCAATTTTTGGAAAAGAGCCAAGACAGAATTTTTTGTTGCCTTAAAGCGGATAGATTACTAATTAATTTGCATAATGATTTTGTCATTGCAGATATAGAAAATTAGTAGTAATCTGAAAGGTTTTTGAGATATTTGCAGCAATAAATCCAGATTAAAGGTTTCCAAGTACGAATTCTAAACTCAATTTTTATTAGGTACAAAATATGTAATAGCGGTAAGTTAACTATATTTCAAAATTTTGTAAAAATTCTCACCCCCAGTAGCGTTGTTATTTCTATTATTACTAGAGAATGGAAATGTTAGGGTAGTAAAAGCTGACAGGTACATGGTTTAATGGAAAAAATATTTTTTTTTTCAGTTTCTTTTAGATACAATAGAATTTCAACATATAAATCATTTATCGGAAGTACTTACAATGTACTTAATGTTGTAGATATGGTATGTTAATAACTATTTCGAAATATATTCAAATAAAAATATTCTTGATCCAAGAAAATTTTCTTTCTGTGTACAAATACTTATAAAGTCCTTACATTTAGGCTATGGAAAGAAATTATGTTTTATTGCAGCCGACACAAGGTTCATGGTAAGCAAGAACCAGTTGCAAGTAGTATTTCGCCATCCGCTATTCTGTTGCGTGTGAGCTTATCTCTCTGCTTACCACTAATCTGCCCACATACTGGCTTGATTACATAACTATGGCCATACCCGAAATATGTTTCTGTATGGTTAATATTCAGGACCAACCAATTCACCTTCACCGCTGTGACGTAACAAGCAATAAAACTTTTTATTAGCGGAAATTATTATTTTCTATAAACTGTTAACGAAAGAAAAATAACTATTTAAAGAAATGTTAAGATTTCCACTATGGTTGATTTAATTTCTTAAATTGGCAGTTACCGTTTAGGAAGTCGTTTACACATTCAATTAATCTAATTAAATGTAAAATTTATACGCATTCGTTGTAAAAAATATTCAATTTTTCGAGTACCTACCTACATTTTCATTTATTATTATTATTTTTTTATAGACTTCATTGGCGTACGCAATTTATTTCTATAACTTCCTGTTTTGTAGTTATAACACAAATCTATAAACATTTTAATGGGTAATCTATATATCTGGAAGATATGGTTTTAAAGTATAAACATTAAACAATATTTTATCCTTTGTAACTGTGCTGTACATTTTTCATCGATACTTAGATAAAATATATTCAAGGAATACTTAGTTAATAATTTTATCAAGCAATACTTGAAAAAAATAATTTTTTGTGTTTATAGGCACTTTAAAAAACTCTGTATAAAATATCACCTATAATAAGCAATTTAAAAGGAATTCTGTACAATTAAAAAAAATTTATATATAGGTAATAAAATATAAGTTTGGATATAACACTATAAATATAAGATGCTATGGAAAAGTCACTGGACTTCTACGTAAAAAAGTTAAAAAAAAAATGTTTTTACGAATACTTATATCGCAGAAGAGGATAAATATCGATGTTTTCACCAATCATAATATCTCAAAAATCGAATTAAAGTAATCTAAACTACGTTTTTTTAAAATTATTTATTTTTTATTATTTTCTAGATGCAGCCTAATTCATTTTTGCAAAATTTCCAATCTATTGTGAAAATGTTATACTTTTTTAAGAAGTAAAATAAATTATTATTTTAAACTAGTACATGTTTTCTTCAGTTAACCGTAAAGTGTTTCTTTTCCAAGGTCCATATAGTTTTGTGTAATCTGTCCATTCACATGTAAATGATGAGGCTTGAAAATGAGGTTATAATCTACAATGTTTGTTGAACTTTTCCAATTAAATAATAATCCAGTAGCAATAAAGTACTGTTACCTGAAGTAATTCAATAGGTTTATAGTTGTACACTGTCAACTATTTATTAACAAAAACATGATATAAAATGCGAATCTTCGACTTGGTGAATGTTTAACTTTTTTATGATGATTCACGGAAACATTTTCATTTTATAATGAAATAATTATTGTTTTTGTTGCATGAACTTGCTCGGAAAGGTTTGCAGTGTTTAGGACGTTCAACAAAAATAGTCATACCAGTTAGTAGTACATACATTATTAATAATTTATAACATGTAGAATACGTTCCAAGCATAAATATTCGAAATGAGTGTAATTCTATATTTAAACATCTATGAACTGATAAATTAATAGAAAACTGTTTTGCCCAACAAAACGTAATATGTAGAGATAAAATTTTAACACATTAAATGTAATTAATTTTAACAGATACATTTTGTCGATGAAATATTTTTAGATGACAAATGCGCTTAAATTATAAATTTCATATTATTACATAAACTGAATATTTGCGAGTTTGTTTGTGATAAAATATTAATCGCAGTGATTGGCGACATCCGGTTCCGTAAGAAATGTGGGATAAGAATTTATATTGCGGAAATTGGCAAGTACCTACATCATATCATAGATCTATTAACAATATCCTTCCGGTTCAAACTTTTTATTTCGCGATTAATAAAATGTAGTGAATTTGAATACTAAGAAGTTAGAAAATGAAGTAACGACACTTTATATGCTACTGTTATGTTTACTATGTAGGTAGGTATGTTAATTCACATTAATTACTAGAACAGATAATAATCGTTGCATATACAGGGTATCTCTTATGTATATAAATAAGTGTTTTTTGTTATATAAATGTGGGATCTTAGGACAGCCATTGTCCAGCCACAGCGTGTCAAAAATTAAAAGAAAAACGTTTTTAATTTTTAATTTCTAAACCGCTTGAGATAATTTAACCAAATTCGGTGTGCATATTTGGTACGGCAATAGATATGAAACAAAAAATTAAGCTGTAGAAAGTTACCAATAGCGGAGGTGTGGGTATCATTGGTCATTATTTGCAAAAAAAATATATCACCCAAATATTACAAATGTGTTATCAGATGCGCCATTATATTTTCTTTCCTTTTCGTTTCTTTACATTTTTTTGTATTCCAAGCTGCTTAACAACAAAATTGATTTATTTGATCGAGTGCATTTTTACACAGTTACCTATTTAAATTTAAACAAATAATATCTTAGGGAGGCCATGTAAAACAATAATAATAAGAAGCCGTCATCTTATTTAATATTGTGTATTGTCAAATTATTTTTTTTATAAAGATTAAGTTTTAATAATGGCTTATACATATTCAAATGCTGAAATGGTCATTATGGTTTACATTTATAGCTTTGCAGATGGAAATGGTACTGAGGCAAGGCGAATTTGTATGTAAAGATTTCCAAATCGTCCAACTCCAAATCCAAGAATCTTCAGAAATGTTTTTCAACATCTTTCCGAGTCAGGCTCATTTCAGAAAGGTCCAATTCCTGGAACACTTTTGAGTGTTAGAACGCCTGAGTTGGAAGAAGTTATTCTACACGAAACTGAAGAAGATCCAAACACTAGCATAAGAAAGATCGCTGCAATTCTTAGTGTGAATCATAAATTAGTTTGATCCGAAGCATCAACAGTTATACCCATATCACATACAAAGGGTTCAAGCCTTACTGCCGCTTACAGTTTTGCTACTGGATTTTGCAAAAAATTGAACAAAGTGTTGAGGTTACCGCTGGCATATTGTTTACCGACGGAACTATTTTTTCAGGAGATGCTATAATGAATTTCCACAATAAACACGTTTGGTCTGATGAAAATCTTCATGCCTTAATAGAATCTCGATTTCAACATTAGTTTGACTGCTCTTGAATTTTTAAATGAAAGATTCGGTAATAACGTGATTGAACGAGGCACTTAAGAACCAGGTTAACTTTGGCCACCCAGATCACCCGATGTGAACCCTATTGATTTCTTTGTTTGGGGACATATCAAGACATTAGTTTACAAAGTTTACATTGAATCTGAAGAGCACTTACGTCAACAAATTATAGCTGATTGCGATGTGACAAGAGTTCCTCTTCCATGAATTCTTGCACGTGTTCGAGCTGCAATTTCATGATCTGAAGCATGTATTTTGGCTGAAGGTGACCAATTCCAACATTTCTTATAATAAATCATAGTAAAGTAATTCCATTGTTAGTTAATTAGTTTGTTATTATTTAAGTACCTAATGTAATAAATATCGTAAAATTGCAATTGATCAAATAAATCAATATTGTTGTTAATCGGTTTGGAATATAAAAGAGTGAAGATAATACAATGGCGCATATGATGACCTATTTTATTTGTTATATTATACAGGGTAATATATTTTTTTGACAAATAATGATCGATGATACTCACACCTCCGCCACTGGTAAGTTTCTAAAGCTCGTAATTTTTTATTTCATTCCTATTGTCATACTAATTATGCATACCAGATTTAGTTAAATTATCTCAAGCGGTTTAGAAATTAAAAATAAAAACTGTTTTATTTTGTGAACAAGTAAAAGACCACCTGTAAAATTTTAGGGTAATTCGGTCACATTAATTTTAATTTTTTGTATCATAATTCCTAATGTTACACCTGTGAAGTACCTGGTGTATTATAATCTGGCGATATACAGAGTGAAAAAATGCATACATATATTTCAAACATTGGTATATTTTTTTTTTGCAGAAACGTTAGAATAAATTAGTTAAATTTAATATAAATAAGCCCGTTTTTACGAAAGAAAACTTGGTGAAAACCGCTGACTTTACTGTGGCATTTACGACCAGCATATATCAACTATGCATTGTTGCCGGTGTTAACATAAAACTCATAAACTAACTTTTTATATGAAATACTAAGAAACGTTCCTTTTTGGTTTTGGCGTTTTTATCGACTTACTTTAAGTTATTTGGAATATTTTTGACACAGTAAATTTACTTTCAACATATCTACTGTTGTAGTCCAAGTTTCAAGCGGATTTCAAGCTTTCGCTCAACTTTCCAATCGAAACAGCGAAGCTGTCTCCAACCTGTGCATGGCCAAAGTGGAGAGGTATGTTCAGGGGGGCCCAAACTACCTTCCACGAGCAGCAGAAGGCGCGAAGTGTCACTAAATGTCGCTAAAAAGCCCCCAGCCGCAAGAGAAGACACCGACAGAAGCCGGTGCTGTTTGAAGAGCAGCCGCCGAAGACACGCTACAAAAATATAGGATTCACCCCAGTTCCGAATTTCGGAACTGAAAGCAACAACAAAATAGCAACAGAAGTACCATACGAAAAACACAATTAGATCATTCCCGTTGACGATAATCCAAAGATGTGTTATCAGGAGAGGCTAATTGTCCATGGGTAAGGCGGATTTTGCTACAGGACCTTTCGGGAGCCATCGAGGACTATGACCGTACGTCAACCCGTCAAGATTTTCATAATTCAAATGCTATTAATTCTAAATTTAATATTTCTTCAATAAATCAAATTTTTAATAATTTAGAGCATTTTGCTCCCTTCCTAGACCTTAGTTCTAGTACCCCATCCACCCTGGCATTGTTCACTCTACGGGGAAGATCCTTAGGGATGCCCAGTTCTTAAAGCTGCCATACACAGCTCCTAAAGCTGTCATACACAAACCCTATACCCATGCAGAAGGAAAATGCAACAGGCTCAGTTGAAAACCTCCCCGAGAGTGTATCGGAGTGGAAGAAGGTAATCATACAAATTAGATCGTTTCCCACATTTTCAAATGATTTACCTCGCCCCCGATGGAAGATTCTCGAGATAGGATGATAAAAGATAACGTGGCAACAAACGTGGCGCCCGAAATTCCAAAATCCAAAGGGAATGTGGTGAAAGACGACAAGACGCCAACGTGGGTTCCGAATATTCGAAATCCAAATGGAATGTGATGAAATAGGACATGGTGTCCAACGTGCGGCCCAAACGTCCGAAATCATTTCATTATTCGTGTTAAGCACCATATTTTACTTTAATGTCTCATAGTATACCAAACATATTAATTAAATTTAAATACGTTTAAATGAAAAATACCGCCTACGTAAACAAGTCAAGACACGTCAATCTGAGAACCCGATGTTAAAATACAAAATCATGCGTTACCCAATACAACAAATTTTACCTTGTATAAAATTTAGTTAAGTTTAGTTACGAAAACTTACAAAAGTACCTCACAGCACTGCTCAATATAAATTATTGTAATAGATACATTAAGAAATTTTAATTAAATAAAACATCAAGAGTTATGAACAACCCCTAAGCCGCGCGGGTGCGCGACCGCGCACTAATTTTTCGAATGTTGCGCAGCCGTTTTTGTATTCTGCGCACAATGGGTTTGTTCACCATTTTTTTAATTTCATTTTGTAAAAGAATTGCATCTAAAAAGGCAAAAATCCAAATTTTACTAAAAAAGTAAATTTAGAGAATCAACAAAATTTTTGAATATATGTATTTGCTCCCATCCTACTTTTGTACCGCGCAGTCGGAAAAAATTAGAAGGAACATTGGTTATGATGAACCCTTTGAAAATGTGCTATTTAGTAGGTTTCAGCAATATTATCGCTGTTCTGTTTTAAATATTTAGAGGATAATAGTTACCGTCATCGAAATTTAAAATCTCGATAGTCCAGATTTACGGTAAACAAGAAAGTCATCGCCGAAGTCACTGCCTTGAAAGCAATTATTCTATAGTAATGGAAAATGTTATTTAATCCATATATATTTGCACAAAATCAGCATATTTATTCTCAACTCAAATTTACCTAAATTCGTCATTTGTGTTTTGTAATCTATTTTTAAAATTAATGTTTAATGTGATGTAGTTAGTGGTTGTATTTACTATGAAAACCAGTGAAGTGTTTATTTTTGTGTTTTCAACAATTAGTTTCCTGTTTTAAATTAATTGCCTACTTGTATATATGTTGACAAGTTTTTCATGACAGGTTAATTAACTTAACGTATTTTGTAGTAACTAACTGTTTAAGTATCTTATTTTTCAATAAATAGCTACTCACTTATTTGTTACAATTTTCTTTTTGAAACTTTTACTTACTTCTTAAATATTGCAATTTTAAACTTTATGGAAGTATGTATTTAATTGGCTGAAATTAAATCTAAAATCATTTAGGATTTTCCTTGTTAAGATGTTAAAATTAGAGTCTCCCACTTATATACTTTTTATTTTAATACATTTTTTGCACTTATGAACATTTTTCGGTGGCGTCATTCGTCTATTATTTTTGCCATATATTCAAATAAATAATTCTAAACAAATTTCCCAAAAGCAAAAATCTAATTACCTTCGATCAACATTTGAAAATTTAATTTAGCAGAAACATTTCTGATCTAAATATATATTATATAACTATTTAAAAAGTTCAAAATTTGTAGTACAAATTGGTTTTATTTTAATACTAATTCAGTCTTAGATACGATCTTTATAACAATTTTTTAAGTCTTTTCCAAACGTTCTGTCTAAAATTGTCCGCACTGAACAAAAAGTATGCAATTTATTTATTAATAGTAGAAAACTTGATCTTTGCATTTATAAATTGTAAATTGTATAGATCATGGTACTTACATCTAGGTAGGTACAACTTGATTATGTCACGGTAATGAATTCTAATTCTATATTTATCTTTCCTCGAATAAAACACTACTGGTTTACTGCAATCAAATATAAATGCAGTTAGCACAAAAAATTGATACTCTAAATAAATAAAACTGTTCGCCAAGCGTTCCTGTGGCAGTTAAAACAAATACGTCCGAGTTTTTTATCCAATCGATAAAAAATTACAGCGCAATCCTTAATTCATGATCCGATTTCTAACGTGATTTCTCGATAAAAAAAAGCTGATTGCTTCACATAAAAATCAGAAAACACTATCGTTGGCGACACTAAAAAAGTGCTTTTGCAACTCTTTTCAGTTAATTCAACTACATGCATCGGCGAACCGATATTCCATCAATCAATGTTACTGTCAACCTCTAAAACAATGCCATGTTGCTGTATAATTGAACTCTATACATCATGCGCAGTGATAACGTCCATCTGCTGAAATCTGCATAAACGTCAAGTATTCTTTCTTTTCTCTCCATACATTACTAAACGATTTAATATGAATGCATACTCTCTATGAAGTCAAAATAAACGTACCTATGAAATATAATAATGTAAATTATTCTTGCACACTAACCACAGACGAAGACATCGTTTTTATTGATTTCAGCATTTAGTCACATTTAAGTATTCAAAGTGTAATTGATTATTCTACGGATTTACTGACAAATATTATTTTATTTCGTTAATAAATATTTTTTTCTAGAATATACATTTCATATTTCACTAAAGGGAGACAGACGCATCACGAGACCCTAGATTTTTTTTACCGATGATTTGATTTGAATAATTCTATCAATATAACGGGTAATTTTTTTTAACCCGAAACTTTCAAAATATCTCGAAAAATAAGCACTAGGAAAAATGACCCTATTCAAAATTTAATTAATTCCATGGAGGAAATACGTTAGTGCTAAAATTAGTCCCCTCCCTCCCTCTTTATAGGTGGGGCGGGGCTAATTTTAAAATCTTAAATAGGATTTTTCTAAAACAATTTCGATTCATGATAGATGTAATCGACGAAACTATTTTTTTCTGATTTTCTCTCCTGTGAAAATATGTATACGATTCTGCAATGTTTTTGAAATACTAAATACCACGTTTTATGTAAATACTCGAAATTCATTGTCAAAAAAGTTTGCGAATATCGAATAACTGGGAAATCGTTACTTGTAGAAATGTAAATGGCTGGTGGATAAACTACTTTTAGCATAACCCAGGAACAACGCCGCGGACATAGTAGTTTTCTGTTCCCTTAGGGGTGCTTCATTAAAATGGGTAGTTGTTGAACTAATGAAACAATTTTATAAAAATACTTTTAATAAAAAAATGGCATTTTTGAAACAAAATACAAAAAAATTAATTCATTTAAAAACAGACTTTTAAGCAGACCAACAAATTATAAGCCAAGGATATCGCGTTGACCAACTATTTGAAAAAGGATGCCTGTTGCGGAGTTACGTTAATAGTTTCTTGACAAGTCATTTTTTAGTAATTGAAAATTTGAGAAATAAGGCTAATTTGAAGGCTAATTTTGATTATTTACAGTGAAAACGTGGTATATTTTTAAAACGTTGAAAATTTTAATTTCTTTCTATTTCTGATTGCACCTACTTTCTATTGCTAAAATTTGTAACAAGGTTACCGAATCACTTTATATTTGTATATTATGTTTTATTGTTTGTCCAGGATGTTATTGTGCCAAAGATACCAACTTGGAGACCCTATAGAAAATGTTAAATGGAACAAATGTGTTTTTATGGACATAGGACCGAAAATGTTACCGAAAATGCTTCCTTACTGAAATAAATAGGAGAAACCTAAAATCGACCTATTTTCCTATACCAATCGCAAATTATTGTTCCAAAAAAACATCTTCTAGTAAATCCCATCAACAGCTAAATTTTACATCAAATGTCAACCTAATAGGTTGAATACTCCATCTTTCGGTGTGTTTTGAAAGCTTTCAATTCTCCTGGAAAATCACTATTTTGTGGCGAAAAAGTGGGTGCGCAAGAAAATTGAAATAAAATCATTGTGTTTCTTTTGGATCTTTATGATGATATAAGATTTACTATGAGATGATTGTTTTCGAAAAAAAGCTGATTATTTTAGTGCAATATAAGAAAATAATTCGAAAAGCGTGGGAATTTGTTTATTCAGCTTAATATTTCCTATATGACATCCCAAACTTTGTACGGTTCGAACGAGAACACCCTAAATGTTGCCAAATTCAGTTTTGAAATTAGTATTTTTTTTTCTCTTAAATGAATATACATTATTCAAGATTACGGTATACAATAGGTAGTTGTATAATCAAATAAATGTAGCTATGTTTGCTTGCTATGATGAGATTTTATTTTTATCTGCGTACCTATTCCCAATAAGAATGGTAAGTGTATTTAATTAAGATGGAACTGTTTGGGTAAAAACCCATTCCCACAATAAAATGTATAATTTGCAAGCACTGGCTTTCAAGGTTCTACTTTTGGGAGTGTTTTGGTGTTGGATTAATTAAAAATTGTTAAGTGCTTAAGACGATATATATGCAAATGATTAGATAGTGTGATAATAATTAAGTTTCTCTCTCTATTTTTAGCTGTTATAGGTTGTAATAACGGATTTTAGATATATATCGTGATAAACATAAAAGTGGCCGATCATTTTGAGAATATTCTTAAGTTGAGGAAGGAAATAAAACTGTAGTCATGAAACATTAATTGTGTGACTTTTATTTTTTTAAATTGACTGGAAAATGAACATTACTTCCAAATTTTAATTTAATTTATTTTTTCATTTACCGATTTCAGTCAGATAGTTTATTAAGAAATATTATAAAGGCATAAGGTTATGAAAAATAATTTAAAGATGGATATGTAGTTATGTAGGTACCTATGTAACAAAGGTCAGGAATATTGAGTAAAAAAACCGGATATCTAAGATTTCTGAAAAACGCCAAGACAGATCCATTTGCATCATTTGAGATGATAGATATTCTTACAATTTTCTCAAATGTTATTTTCAATGGTTTCTAGATGTCATGATAATTTTTTCAAATAATTATCCTGGAACTCGAATAATTTCATTGGATTTCGAAAAATTTAAATTATGAAGTTTTTTTTTTCTAGGAACAAAAGGGAATTTTTAATTTCAGAAAAAAATCCATTTTGATTGAAGTTGTCAATTCACGATTTTAATTTCTTATCACTATGTTCAATTAAATTTGTTATTGTTATTGGTATTTATTCCATGATCCAAGGAAATAGGATAAAAAGTGTTTATTGCGTAAAGAATCATTTTAAGAAATAATGCATAAACATTTCAAAATATGTCATAGGCGTAGCTATTATGCTTCACACAATAGATTTACTACCTCATATCACTGATAACTCAAATGTCGAATTAGTGGCATGATATTTACTAAATGTAGGTAAAATATAAACCATATAAACCATATGAATCTATCGTTATTATAATATGATTTTAATATATATTCTGTGCACATTCTGATGAACTCGCGGTTCATCCTGTACTATTTTATTGAATCTTTATAAATATGAAATGTTAATATCCAAAAAAGAATATTAAACATTTTCTATTTAGATAAAGGTGCGTAAAAATAAAAGTAATAAGTCAATTTCTAGCAACACATCTTTGAAAAAGACGGCTGAAGCTTTTACACTCAGTTCAAAGATAAACATTTCATCGCCACCCGAAAAATAAATAGATACATCATCTAACACAACCATAAATTACAGACCCTCAAGTTGTAACATCCGATTTATTTTCAAGAGGTATTATTTTAATTTCACAAGTCAATCCTCCTACATCTTAGCAAATTGTTTACATTTTTTAAACTTTTTAGAAGTAATGAAAACATACGTAGGTATTGTATGTGGTTTTCACGTATTTCTTTAAATAAATTAAAAACATTTTTTTTGTGAGCGTTAGTTTTATACCTTACAATATGAGTCAATATTTACACAAGCTAACAATCAATACAGTAAACTTTTTACTATATTTCATAGAAAAATTAATGGGCTGACGATAACACATACATACCGTTAGACTTTGTTGGAAGGTAATCAACTAAAAGGAATGGAGAATTTTAACTGACAATCCATCATCTCCTACCTGAAACAAAAATACAGATTATGTAGCGACGGATTTTCCTTGATTTATTATAATTTATTATTGCAGTATACAAAGCACAGACAATATACATACTGCAGATATAATAACAGTGCATTTCAATGCTGTAGGTTTATAGGATATACTATGACGAACCGTTAGCACGTCCTTATCTGTTGTAACGGCGCAAATGAAATAGTCATAGGCAGCAAGCACTCTAAAGTAATATGTTATATAAGGTGCGTTCCAAAGAAAATAGTACTTTTCAAGAATAGTTTCAAATTATGATTGCTTATCCCGTAGCAGAGTTCATGAACGCGACATGCGTTTAGAGCGTGCAAATTGCTGTATTTAGTGGAAATGGGACTATTTTCAATAATATAAATCGGTTCCGACAAAAACAGTTTTTTTGTTCTTATTTTTAAAAAGTTCTGTTTATTTTGAAACTCACTTGTATATGACTTATGAATATATGGTTTTACAGAAAACAATACTGAAAATATAAATGAGCATGGGATTAAGATTAAATAGCTATTAAAAATAAATAATAAAAAAGTAAATCCGATTCATATTTTTTGCAATATTCTTGTTTACATTTACTAAAAAAAATTTGAGGGTTATCGCTTGCAGTCGCTATAACATATTACAGAATTGTGCCATGAAATATTTTTGTGATGCAGTGTTAAAGGTTGTATGTAAAACTACAATGAATTTTACGTGTTTTTAAATTCCCCATAATCGTCCACTTCTGTTGAAAGTTGATGTTCTGTTGTTCGTCTAAAGGCGGGTATCCACTTGTGGCAATACTCCGTAACGTAACAAGGAACATGTTACGGCCTGTTGCAAAAGGTGACACGGTTCGCTGCGAAAGTATGTGTGGTTTTGGTGGCATCATTCATTCCGTAATGTAACAAAATAAGGTTACGAGATGACATAGGAACATAAACCCGCAGTATGAACCTGACTGTAATAATGGATTCGTCACTGCAATTGCAGTTAGCAGCAGCGTTATATATTTTTATTCATCATACAATTTTGAAGAATAAGAAACGGAAATCTTTTCTTTACTCCACTCCATGGCACAAACATAGAAAAACATACTCTTCCTAGTCACTGCAGAAAACAGACTGACCCCAGACCATATAAAAAAGACTGACGTAACAAAAAATAAGACAAAATCACACGTGCAATAGGCAACGTTACGGCCAAAAGGGTAACCCCGTCTCAATATGTGGCAGAAAGTACTGTTGCATTCCTTTGATGCGACGACTAAAAACCGACAACTGATGGTTCGTTCCGGATTAGTTACGCATGTCAAATTTGTTACACGTACCACGCAACAATCTTCCGTCTCCACTAGCTGTAACGTAACATGTTCGGTGTTATGTTACGAGGCATTTGACACAAATGGATACCCGCCTTAATAGGTACATAGATAGTTTTTATAATATTTTGACGGAGCAGATTTCTATAAATTAAAATTCGAACCAAAAACAATAATAAAAAAAATAATAATAATTCAAATTTCTTAATTGTATTTATTGCAGAAGTACGAAGCAATTATATCTTATTGCTTAAATGATAGTGACGACAAGTTGAGTTATGTATGCAATAAATGTTATATCCTTGGTGATATCTACCTATGTGTATAATGAATTTCATAACAATTGTAGATACAGTTTGTTTATTTGTCACTGTAATTGTTTTAGTATCGCGTACTACCAAGGAAATTATGCCAGTGATATACTTATCTACCCAATGGAGAAAATAGAAGTAAAGATAATTTTTTTTTATTCCACGTTTGTTGAAAAAAAATCGCTCGCGTTCAATTACTACTGTAGAGTTTATTTTTTTACTCTAAGCCCTTGTTGACATGGCCATTTCATATTATTGATAACACGCTTATTTAAATGTAATTTATTCAACAATACAATGGAGATTCAGCAACGAAATAAACCGCTCGTGTGATAGTGAGCTAACTTTAGGAACCGATGAAGTCTCAACTAGCCCGGAAACTGTTCAATCATATTAAAATCAAATAAATCGAGTGGCATCCCTTGTCCGACTGTTACTATTTAGCATAATACCTAATGTAAAGTTCACTCGGACTCAACGTTTTTTTGAATAATCAGCTGATACTGGATATTTGTCTTTCACCCAAAGTTGCACTGGGTAGAGAAAAGGGTGTAGATCCTTAAGTCAGCTCCAGATGATGCAGTCACTTGCCAAACAATTGCAAATATAGACAAATGTAGTATGGTGTGGACGAAAATACAAATGTGTGTTGAAATTTATCAGATTATATTGTCAAAAATAAACAAATGCCTCGTCGTGTGAGTAGTGCAATCGGCACATTAAAAAATATGACATCACTTGTCACATATTCGCCAAAGCTATTGCAAACGACACTTCGTTTAGAATTTTTAATAAATAATGGCAAGTCTACACTAGCGGTTGACAAGTAGATCGTCTAGCATTGAATTACACATCTAGTAAACATATAAGACCATTGTTGGCAGAATCACCAAACGGTTTCTAACTTATTAATCCTCATAAATATCTACTCATATCATGATTGTGTATGACGCAATTTAGACTATGAATTTTTCTAAATAATCCAAATGTTTGACACGTTTATATAGAGGGTGTCCGCAAATTTCACCAACAACGTTTGACTGCATATTCACGACGATAATTAAATACAATCTACGAAAAAAAAAGTTAAATAAAAATTGTTTGGTTTTTGAGTTACAGGCCTTCAAAGTTGTCAAAAATAAAACTAATTTAATTAATAACTTCATAATCCTTTTACCGATCGCGTTAAAATTTTGCAAATTATTTAGACTATTATGACGTATTATTTCTTAAAGCTTTAGTCGATTTGACTAAAACTTTAAGAAATAATACGCCATAATAGTTCAAATAAATGCGCCAAATTTTAACTCGATCGGTAAAAGGATTATGACTTTATTAATTAAATTAGTTTTATTTTTGACAACTTTGAAGGTCTGTAACTCAAAAACTAAAAAGTTTTTATTTCACTTTTTTGTCGTAGATCGTATTTGTTTATCGTCGTAAACATGAAGTTAAACGAGTGACCGCATCATCTTGAGGCAGACCTTAAGTTATTCACACAATTAATTGCTGCAATGAACAATAGCTTCCTTGTAATGGAAAAGAACAAAGTTTACTTATACTTAAAAGGTGTCATCCTGGTTCCTTTTCTGACCTTAGAGTAGGTAATCAGTTTATTGTCGGCTCTTTCCAAAATTTTTAAAAGAATATTATATAATCAAATCCTTTACCTCAATCGCAATGTGGTTTCAGAAAAAGCTGTCGTACTTCAATTGCCTCAATTGTCGTTACTAATTAACTTATGTTCTGCTTTTTTCAGCGATTTTCTGTTGTATTAATTACATTGAAA
Organism: Anoplophora glabripennis; assembly: GCF_000390285.2. Classification (NCBI taxonomy): domain Eukaryota; kingdom Metazoa; phylum Arthropoda; class Insecta; order Coleoptera; family Cerambycidae; genus Anoplophora; species Anoplophora glabripennis. The sequence continues at coordinate 1,683,601 of NW_019416306.1, read as the reverse complement.
TAATGTTCTCATTCACACGTGGTTGAGTTTGAGGTTTAAGTGGCGAAGTCTAGCTAAAGAGCTAGACTTCGCCATGGCAAAGCGAATTATTCTTCCCTGTTTTTGATTAAGTATTTTGTTTTCTTTTTATTATTCATAGGTATGTTTAAATTACTTCTGAATCAAGTCGATATATTTTAATAACAATCATTATTACTATTCGAGTTAAAATTAGTTGTCGTTCTTGCGCATCTAAAAGTCCGTTTTGTTTCAGTAGATATTGACCTAGTGTAAGTAAAATTGTAATAATCGAGTGTTATTGTTCTTATTGGTTAGCGTTTCATTATAATTGTGCATAATTATCGCGAATAGATGTGCTGCAAAAATAGTATACGTGAACTTTTATTGACATTGACATACACTACAGGATTTATAACACCAACTCAAAGGCCATATGGTGCGTACTGGACAGTTACACATCCATTGACGACGGATTACGTTTGCCAATACAGAGTAGCAAGTTTTGATTTTGGTAGAAATGTTTCAACCGTCATTGCTAAAGTCGGTACGTCTAATCGGATTGTATGGCGCATATTTAGTGCCTAGTATCTTTTTCATACGCAAATAGTCCATGTTCTGTTATAGCAAAAGCATCTTTTACATGTTCTTGCAATTGACTAATAGCAAATTGTCAACAACGCCAAGACTTTCCTGCTGCAATTTTATTTTCAGACGAAGCTATTTTTACCCCCAATGGAATTTCTAATTCAATCTGTTGAAAATTTGTGAATCGTATTAATTTTCTACAACGCTTCTCCAATATTGTTTGGGAGAACAATTTCTTGATAAGATTTTTTATATTGACAAAGCTGCTAACTGAACATAATGGAAAATGATTGAACAGTTAGTTTTTTTTAAAGAAGTACATTTTGATGTACATGGAATTATTATGACATTTACATGAGAGACTTCGGCTTATTCCTCTTATGCGTATAGGGACATTAAATATGAATTCCCTGGTAGATGGATAGGATGTGGCGGTCGAGCTCATGACCTTAATATTCTCTTAAATCTTTTAGAGCTTTATTTCTATGTATATTTAAAAAAAATTAATGCATTGCAAAGGAGACAATGATATCGAAGAACTATCCCTCCGGACAAAGACTACATCATAGGCCATTAGATATCGATATGATATTTTTGTAGTTGTGCGTCGACAGTATTTATTTATTTATTTTTGCTCTTCATCAGATTGGGTAGTATAGAACATATATATTTTTTTGAAATAGTGTTCGAGTTTGTAAACATCTTGTATAAATAAAATATAAGGATTTGATCTCATGATTTCTTTCAATATTCGTCCAGTAATGCCTCTATTTTACCATGTGGGTACAAATAATTTTTGGTATTTATTTTTGGTAATTTTAAACTTAATTTAGTTTAAAGGAAGGTCGAATCACATTTTTTTCATAATTAAAAATATATTCTACGAATTTCATGACACTGTAACAAAGTGGAGGTTCTGGGAGAGTAATAAATATAAATATATTGAATCTGGTGAGCTTTATGTTTCCAACGCTTTGTGTTCCGAAATATGGCACTAAGTGGTGGAAGTTTATTTTAATTACTGAGACATGGTTGCAACATTATACACATTTCGCAAAGTTTGCAGTAAATAAATCAGCTTATAAATCAGGCTGGTAATGAAATACCTATATGACATAGCTGAGGCGCGATAAGTTATAAGGAAGTTACTGAATATGCTTGTGTATAGCGTGGAAGTTCTCGCCTGTATACTTCACGAGGACTGGAAACTTGAGGCTTCGCCATAATTGCATGCTATAAATACGTATCAGATATGAGCAATTAGAAACTGGAAGCATGTTGGAGCTACTGGCTACACAAATCGTCTGTTATACTCATGGTCCCAAACTTAACTATCTACAGATATTGTTTCTTTAGTTTTTCAAAGCGGACTTTAATGTATAATTATAATTAATATATTTTCAAAGTTAATGATGACTTACATATTCAGTATCTTTTATTTTTAAAAATAATTTATCTCGTAAAATTAAAAGAAAATTGCTTTTCACTGTTCCAATTTTTATATACATTATATTGTTGGAATTAAAGGTACAATGCCGTAAAAACAAAGTGTTCAATTCGATATATGTATATGTAATATGTGTCAGTGGCATTTCTCCAAAATTTTTAAAATTAAGAATAAATGGGTAGGTTATTGTGTTTTACGAAAAAAGCGTATGCGAGTCGATTAGCCATTTTTTATATGTTATAACAACCACATCAAGAGAGATAAAATTCTCTTATTCAGAAGAAATTCTGAAACTGATGGAAACTAAGTACTCTGGCTGGTCTATGTTGTACATGGCGTTCCGGGGCATGGTTTGTTGTCACTGCTCTATGTTCTAATTCTTGTTGCAGTTGAGTGGTTTTCAAATTCCAGTTAGTTATAACTCTTGATCTTTATTTATAATATTTCGATTCTTCCGGATTTCTATTTCATACGCCTGCCTGAAGAGTCTTTACCAAAATCTTTGCTCTCACTCATCTGAAATTTGGTATTAGTTAGCTCTATCGTATATCCTGCTCGATATTCCGCCAACTACTAATTTTTACAAGTTGTTATTAATCTCGAATTAATGCATCTACTTATTTATCAAATGTAAAATTTTCTATATGTTCACGGAATGTATACTAAGGTCTTACAGCTCGTCTTGGGAAAGGCTCTTCCTATGTTCCTTGAGGTGTCGTAGATAGTATTAATTTTGGTTTCCTTAAGATGCGACTTATCTTGTAAATACTTCCCTGTATATAAGGTGATGCGTGCCAATTACTCCTCATTTTCCCTATTTTCAACTAAATATTCCTGTGTGTAGGTGACCACATGAGAATATCAGATTCAACTTTTGTTGTCTTTAAAGATGATTTATCCATTAATTTTTCTTGAAAAATTAAATTCTTTTCCCAAAAAAATAAACAAATGAGCAACTCATCACCTTGTATATTTTGCACATTCTCTCTGAAAACTCTTTCAGGATTACAGAAAGGTAAAACTTAATAGGTATATCACTAATATTAAGAATGTTCAAAAGTATGTGCCATTAACGTTAAGATTTTGGATAAAGATTTAATTGTTTTTGCTACTTGTATTGAACTTCTTCTTAGAATTACAGTGATACAAGGTTTGTTAGATTTATATCTAACAATGAAGTATGCTAATTATAAATTCTAGACTTTTTTGATCATATCTCTTAATATTTATCACTATAACGTTGTGTATTATTTAGGAAACGGTAAAAAATCTAAGTATCCACGAAATGTAACATTCATTTTTTTTTTCTCTAAATAGAGTTTCGGAACCATAACAAACTTTCCTAAAACTTTGACCCATACGTTTTTGCTCTGAGTACGAAAGTAAAACGGATAAGGGTTGTAGAATATTATGTACACATTGCATAACTAATAGAACAATTTAGAAAATCTCAGTCGTTTCTTGAATTTCTTATACCAGAACACTTGAAGAAAGTAGGTAATTGGATAAAAAATGTATAAGGCAAAGTCAAGTGCATTTCTAAGGTAAGTGCAGTCACTTCATTATATTTCATACATTTCCTTGAGTTGCATTGTTATCAGTAACTAAATATTTTTCCATATATTGTTCTCTAGTTATGTTCAATTGATTTATTGTTATGAACAGACGTGTGAAATTTCGCAGCTATTTTTGGTTTTAAGATGCTAGTATTTCCCAATATTTTAGTAACATTTCAGTCTGCGACATATTCGTCATAAATCCTAGTAAGTAGTATGTAGATTTATGCAGTATACATGCTTATATTTTTCTTTTTGTTTAATTAAGAGGTTTTTTGTGGACAGCTCGCAGTTTCTCCACCAACTTGGAGGACAAGTACACATACGCCTGCTTGAATTATTGTTGTGTTTTTAGTATTATCAACTTGTTTGTTATATTTCAATAAAATCAATTTGCGTAATTTCAGATAAAAAAGTAATAAACTTCGGAGTTTAAGTGTTAATATATTTTGAGAGTTGTATTATATCTCATGAACCTAAAATTCCTATTTGGTGTACTGTAAAGGATATACTTTACATTATATTACACTAGACACGCTTACTAACAATTACAGCGTGGGCATGCTGCTGCCTGAGCATTGTAACTATAACCACGAAAAGCCTATGGCCTGCTACTGGTATTTCACACTTCAATTACAGTAATTTAATAAATTAGAGGAATTACACATAAAATCTGTTAAGCATATGGTAAATGTTAATGAAACCTAATTGCAGATTTAAAACGGAAGAACTTTTTTAGGTAATTATAATTCGCAATATAACCTGCTTTATATTTTGCTCTTCAAACAATTAATCTCAATTTATACTGAAATCATTAGCGATAATGTGATATATGTTAATAAAAGGCTGAACAGTGTAGAATACATTAAAAAAATATTTTTTACCAGCTGCCTGCATCTCCGTCTCATTTTAACTCCATCTCTCCCTTTTCGATTTATGCATTTTAGGGCCTAAGTGAAAGTTGTCTAGTTGTAGTTCAAATTTTTCAAGAAAGAATGGCTAAATATAACATTAACAAAAGCCTAATACATATGTTATCTTTGGAGTTATAGGTATAGGTACCTACTCATATTACAAACTTTCAGTAGGTATACAAGCTATAAATGAAATTTATTACATTTTGTAATGAATATCTTCACTACATATTTATTCAAGACAACTATTACATATTACATTGTAAGAAAAATTGGACTTAGTTTCACTCAATTTCAGTCAATAATGTATCTGTCCATGCTCGAGTGAATGAAATTTTCCTCTATTAGTACGAGTGCAACGAAAATTTTATGAATGAAACTCATTGTCAGTTTTAGATCAAATATTATCAAAAATATGTAAAATTATCAAAATGTCCAATAAGTTATGAAAATGTACTTAATAATTTCACTCAATGGATTCACTCTGTATCTTTACTGCTTTCACTCAGACCGATTTATTTACAGTGCATGCGTTATGAATTTATGTAAAATATATTTATATTTATCAAAAGCAACCGAACTTTTATTTAAAGTGTAACATTAAAATTTATAATTTTAAGGAGATTTTCTGGTTTCGTCATAACAACGAAAAAAATTCAAAATAAAATTAAAATTCTCCAGTTTGTTTTAGGTGAGACTTTTAAATAATGAATATTAGTCAAAGAAAGAATTAATACAAAGAATAAATATTATATGTCTCGTGTATGCTCCCACCATATCTTGACTTAAGACATTTAAAATAGCTGAATCGTCCATCGGTTGTCTCACCTATGACATACTGGGGGATTAATATGTCCGAAACAGGCTTATATCTGATGGTTCTGGTTGTTGGAACGATGCTAGCTGTATCAGTGCAGGTAGCTTACAGAGTAGTTATTTCCTGCAATATAATCAGTTAAAATTGAACAATTAAACCTCAAAATGTCATTTTCCACATAATCAGTATATGAAATAATTAATCTAGTTCTTGTTATTTAATTGGTGTAAAATAAAACGAAATTTATTTTATCTTATTATTTAGTGATGTATTATTTACAGCTACGTTTTTCAAGCTCTATTATATCTACACAACGCAATAGGATGACTAGGTACATTCACTGCAAAGAACCATAATAGGTCGATGGCACAAAGTTACTAGTTTACTTCGTCTAATAAAGATAAGGTCAAAGAAAAAAACGTAGTTGTATTAGTTATATATTATAGTAATTGAAAATTGACAAATAAAATAGCCAGTTTCACAAGCAAACAAAAACATAAAAGCTTGACGAAGCTAGAAGATTTCCTTAAATAATATCAATATCCGTATTTTTTTAGAGGGTACATACTCTGTATAAAATGTGTTTTTTTATGAAATTTCTCTAAAATTAAGACTGAGTAATCAATGTCTTTGCCATCCGTTAATATTTTACGTTTTGTCTAAAAGAGACACTGATATTCTAACTTTATTTTAAAGAAATTAGGTAATTCAAATATATTCAAAACTCATAGTTTGCAGTCACTTTTCTAATTTAATTAACGTTTTTCTTGGGTACTTTTGAAATATGGAATATTTGTATTAAACTTTAGCAGTTGATATTCCAATTTGAATTTTGAGACACTAGAAATGATATCATTTGCATGATTGCAGTTATCACAAAACAGATATCAAAATTGTATTTGTATATATTTAGATTATATCTATAGAAATTATTATTTTAGCATAACGCTGATTACAGTTAATTACTTAACTCTATAGATACATAGTTATATATCATTGGTAATATTAATTAAAAACATAAATCTAGCACCAAAACTGAATAAAAATATAATTTAAAAAATGCAGATATGGATCAGTAAAAGTTAAATTTATACGTATTAAGTATATCTATTAACACTTAGATACGGAAACAATGATTTGCAAAGCAAATATTTCTATCTAAAAGGTATTAAAATATCTTTCGTATTTATTGCTTTCTGGCGAACAATTTTTTAACATATTTATCAGCGACTGTAACCTTTTGCTCACAAAACTTGTGCATAACTAGACAAAATTTCTTATAAAACAAAAGAGTTTTTAATGCTTTCCTGCATCGTAAATCCACTACCATGTACAGAAATTTATATGTCTACATCAAATATAGCTTTATGTGTCACGATAATACTACCTAATTGAAATAATAATTAGAAAATAATATATTTACTTACGTAATATTTAGTTCCTGCTTCCAACAAATTGTATCGCAAACAGTGACAACATGCAAAAAATCGTTTTAATACTTCACATGAATTTTTCCTTTTTTTCCAAATTTAGTTTCAATTAATCTTGAACTATAAGTATATTGATAATAAAATATTCAGCGCAATATTTAGAACATGTGTTACTTTATTCCACAGTTTCGCATCAAAGACACAGAATTGCTAATGTTATGTATTCTCTATATTAGCATTACTCATGGTGACGTTCCCATTCTTTCTTTCGTTTAATTTTAGTTTTGGATGTTATTTTTTCAACGTTGGAGTCTTTTAAAACAAATACCAGTGACATCCTCACTGTCAAGTAAACCCACGTTATGCTGGTTAAAAGGTCGCCTGTTTTTGTTAAGAAGTGGTCTCTCTACTCCCAAAGTCACCTTTAGTGGCCATGTTACGAAATTTATTCTGAAGAATGTAACGGGTAACCAACGGATATATGCATAAAATATATACACCGGAATCTTTTATGTGCAACACAAAATCTGCTAATATACAGGGAATTATATTCAAACCCACAAATTTGAACGTGAACAAATATATAATTCTTTTAAAGGTGTAATAGAAAATTAATACAGTAGCGTATTGTTTTAAAAAGTGGAAATGATTTATCATAAATAAAATTGATGCGTTAATTTATGCAGTAAATTTTAACGTTACTAAAGTTACTTAAGTATATCTACTGTTTCTAAACAAAAAATAAACATGTAATGCTTCGCTTTATATTCTAAGCACCATTAGGGTCGCTTTGTTTACCGTGCTTTATAAACATACACATTAGGTAAAAACTCTGAACAAAAAAATGAAGGGAATGGAGAGGATACCCTTTAAATCTTGCTTAAAAGATCTATTTCAATTATAATAAGCCCTGAAGTGATATAGTTCAAATGATTTCGAAAATTGCATTGGTCATTTTTTTAGGCAGTAATTTACATTCTAATCAGAATTTCATATAAGACAGTAATTAGTTTGTCTCTCACAATCAGTTCAGCATAACTTATAGATACCTGCAACGTAAAACAATAAAAAATGAGCTTACAATGTCAACTATTTTTTACCTTCAGACATTAATATTTATAACTATTTATCATTTACCTATTTAATTATTCCAGGAATTAATTTATATCTAATACTTATAATAAATAAATACACAAAATGCTCCATATTTTTCAACAAGTATACCACATATCTCGTGTTGGTTTGTCGGAACTAGATAGGTTTTTAATGGGGTTGTTCCTCACATATTTTTTGAAAAGAAGTTTGCTTAAAATCTTTTTCGCCATTTTTCTTAATTACTCGGTCGGACGACGTAGTTTGTGCATTAGACAGTTTTTTGTAGCAGACTTACAAATAAACTCATACAAAACCAATCTTGTTCGCGAAATGCGCAGTTCAAGAAAAGATACCGCTATAGAATTGACAAAGGCTGGAGACGTTTATAGTAGGCAGGTACCTTCTATGTAATTTTGTGCATATGTCCACCAACGCCTATGAAAATCATTAAATTTTATTGCCAGGCGATTTTTACATGTTCAACTGACTTCGAAAAGACTATACCAAGGGAACAGCACCATTACGATTGTATGTACTCATAAATAAAAAAGGCATAACTTAATAAGAGCCATTCTTTGAAAAATTTCTTACCGCCTAAGAACCCATAAAGTTGCAGTTGCACAGTTGCAGCAAATACAAACGGACAAACCGCAATTTTTGTCGCCGCAACAGCGCCGTAGCTTACGTTGCCGCATATTTGTAGCCTGATTAAATGATATCAAAATTTCAATATGACTTTTATTTTAAATAAATAATCTGCAGTTTTCTTCTCTTTTTTCCTTATAATACGACTACAACATATGACATAATAACGGATAAAAAATGGGAAAGTTTGTATAAAGTCTGAGTAATATATATAAAATATGTAGTATGCAAAAATATTTTGAGCAACTCATAAATATTTATTTAATGAATTTAAATCTCAACATAAGATGTATCTGAAAGTATAGGTTGCACCTAAATAAATTTTATCTTTGATATTTTATTTTTACTTTTAAAAATGTTCAGTGCATGTAGGTGTTAGATTTATGTACCTTGTTGTTGTATACTTTTATACGAATGCCAACGGCTTAGGTGAAATATTATATTCTGAACATGACCTTACGTATTAAAATGAAAAATTTGTAATTTATTATCGACCCGTAACTGACATCAGTTTATGTTATACGTCATTACATTACATATAAAATAAACAAACAAAATTCCCATGTAGCATACCAAATAATATTTCTGAATTATATGAAATTCTCAATAAAGATGTAAATATGTGAATATGTCCATGGAAAGGACAAGAGGGAAAATATTTTTATTATTAATTTTGCATGTGGAGATGGCACCGTACATGAGGCATATTTAAATCAAATTTTGAGTAAATACAATTGAATAGTGCTTATACAGGGTGTTTTTGAATGGAGTAGCATAAATGATACCAGTGAATCTATATTTCAAAGGAACACGATTTGGAGAAAATCGCCTTAGTAAAATGTTCACCCCTGAAGAGATATGGGCCATCAAAGTTTCCAAAAAAATTATGAAAATTGGCTGTAATTTGAAAACCGAACGAGATACAAATAACAATTTTTTACAGGTTGTTTACTAATACAGATGCGAGTTTTCAACTATTTTTCGAAAATTTTAACCCCTCGAAAGGGGTTGAAATAACCACCCCTCAAGCCATTTTTTGCCATAACTTTTATATTTCGTAAAAACTCGATATCCAAAAATACGCATTAGATAAACTGGTTCTTTTAGAAACTTTTACCTCTCTAGCAATTTTCCTTTAAAACTTTTCGTTTATTAATAAAAAAATAAAATGTATTACCATTCACCTCACACCGTATATGATTGCAATCAATCAAAGAAAAACTAAGTGTGCTGCTGTCATGCCAGTTGTCACAATTAACTCTTCTGTAAGTTGTCACTGTTATCAGCTAAATACTTTTTGGGTGTAAATTAACAAGAATTATGCCAAATTTTACTAATGATGAATATGTGGACATGCTACAAGTGTTTTTTTCTACGATCGTGCAAAATTTACTACTTATTGCACTACCTACTGTGCCAAAAGTTTAACTTTTTTTACAGTAGTACAAAAAAAATATTGATTACAAGTTTAATCTAAGCATATCCATAAGTACCTAACGTCTGACATTGACAATTTGCGCAATTAATTTCCAGTTGTCAGTTAAAATTTTAATATTATGTAAAATACTGTTAAATAAAATTTGAAATAAAAACAATCGTAGAAAAAATGTTGCGTGCAACATGTGCAAAAAGCATATTTGTTGCACTTAACATGATTGCAGCTCTCAACTTCGTCTCGAGCTGCAAACTTCATGCATCGTACAACAAATACACACTCTTTACAGTAGTTGCACAAATAACTGTTTGAATGTCGCAGAAACTTTTATTAAATAGAAGTACAATGAAAACGAAACTAAGAAATAATTTATTATCAAAAAGAGAAAAAACAAAAAACTTAGTTAAAGGACATTTTCAAAATAATTGCCATTTCTTTCTAAACACAACCTAACACGTTTATCAAAGTTGTTACGGACTCGAGCAAAAATTATGGGATTGTTGCGAATCTCATCAGCCGCCGCGAATATTCTTTCCTGTAGCTCTTCAACACTGTCAACTGGGGTCGCATAAACAATACTTTTTATATGTCCCCAAAAGAAAAAATCCATGGGCGTTAGATCGGGAGAACGTGCAGGCCAAGAGATAGGTGCCTCATTGCCGCGACCTATCCAACGATTCGGGTAATTTAAATTAAGCCACCGCCTAACTACTACAGTGCTGTGAGCAGGAGCCCCGTCATGCATGTACCACATGGCCTGACGTACATTTAATGGTACTTCCTCCAGAAGTGGTGGTAGATGCTCATTTAAGAACTGCAAATATTCAACAGCACCAAGTCGATGAGGTAAAACAAAAGGGCCGACAAGCACATTTTCTACAATTCCTGCCCAAATGTTTAAACTAAAATTATGTTGAAATGTTGTCATAGATACTTCGTGAGGATTTTCATGAGCCCAGGAATGAAGATTGTGCATATTGGTTAAACCATGTCTTTGAAAAGTTGCTTCATCTGTGAAAAGTATCTTTGAGGCAAAATTCAAATTATTTCTTAGAATATTAAGATACGATTCGCAAAAAACAACTCGCTTATGCATGTCTGGTTCAAGTAGAGCTTGAACTGGCCGGTGGTGAAAAGGATATAATAAATTATCATGGACAATATTCCAAACAACACTATGGGACACATTTAAGTGCATTGCTGTTTTTCTCGTACTAGTCTGACGATTTTCGTCAAACTCTTCAAGTACTGCATCCTCAAGATAAATAGTACGAACAGTAGGTCTTCGGCCGGTACCCTCAATATGCGGCTGTATTTTTCCAGTTTCCCGAAGTCTTCGTTCTACCGCCGAAAAAGTTTGTCTGTGGGGAACTTGACGATTTGGATATCTCTCATTATACGCTCTTGTTGCCGCAGCACAGTTTTTGCGACATTCAAAATACACTTGTAGCATGTCCACATATTCATCATTAGTAAAATTTGGCATAATTCTTGTTAATTTACACCCAAAAAGTATTTAGCTGATAACAGTGACAACTTACAGAAGAGTTAATTGTGACAACTGGCATGACAGCAGCACACTTAGTTTTTCTTTGATTGATTGCAATCATATACGGTGTGAGGTGAATGGTAATACATTTTATTTTTTTATTAATAAACGAAAAGTTTTAAAGGAAAATTGCTAGAGAGGTAAAAGTTTCTAAAAGAACCAGTTTATCTAATGCGTATTTTTGGATATCGAGTTTTTACGAAATATAAAAGTTATGGCAAAAAATGGCTTGAGGGGTGGTTATTTCAACCCCTTTCGAGGGGTTAAAATTTTCGAAAAATAGTTGAAAACTCGCATCTGTATTAGTAAACAACCTGTAAAAAATTTGTTATTTGTACCTCGTTCGGTTTTCAAATTACAGCCAATTTTCATAATTTTTTTGGAAACTTTGATGGCCCATATCTCTTCAGGGGTGAACATTTTACTAAGGCGATTTTTTGCAGATCGTGTTCTTTTGAAATGTAGATTCACTGGTATCATTTATGCTACTCCATTCAAAAACACCCTGTATATACTTACTGCTTTGACATAATATGATAAAATTATGCAAATATTTTTTGTCTAATAAAAAACTCTTCTCTCTCTCTTGTTTTGTTTCATTATGACAAATATGTCAAAGAGACAAGTATCAAATTGTATCAGTTGTATTTAGAACTTCAAGATAAAATAACTAAATTTAAATTTATAAAAAACACCTCAAAGATTAATTTTAAGCTATTATATTTAATATTCTTGGGTGAAAGCATATGAGTAAAGGGCGTCCCAAAAGAAATGCAAGATTTCATATGAGGAAAAAATGATTTTATTAATTAAAAAGTTGGCAGTATTAACATATTTTAAAGGGTAGTCATTGACGTTAATATGAAAGACAGATGTCTTCAGCGACTCATTTCGTATACTCGAATACTTTTAAGAAAATTCTGTATCGTGTTTTCGCATTGCTGCGGCTGAACTCTCCCAATTTCTGCCTTTAATTGAAGAATGGTATTAATCTGAGCAGAATAAACTTTGTACATTACAAATCCCTACAGGAAAAGTCGCATGGTGCCCAAGTCACTGTCACGTGAGATGAGTCCTCCATTAAATTTCTGCCATAACAACTGGATAATTTCACGTGCCGGATGGCAGGTGGTATCATCCTGCTGGAACTACATGTCCAAAACCATGTCATCCAAATAAGGGCACAAAAATTCAATAGCATCTCGTTCTCCATTGACAGTCACTGTGTTTCCACCCACATTTTCAAAATAGAATGGAGCACTCACCCCACCAGTGTAAGATCCACACCACATTGTCACCCCTTGGGTATACAGTGGTCGTTCTTGAATGACCCGAGGATTGTCTCTGCCCCAAATTCAACAGTTTGACTTGTTCACATACCCAATAAGATGGAAATGCGTCTTGTCCCTAAAGATGATTCTCTTAGCAAAATTTCCATCTATTTGTTGATTCTCTAACATTCAGTCAATAAATATAGGGCGCATTAAATGGTAGTCTGATTTCAATTCCTGGATTAGCTGATTCTCGAAGATTGTTTGTTAAATAAATTCTGCATTTTGAAATGTTTAATTGCACTGACCGACAGCACATTAAGATTACGGGAATTTTCGCCACACTATCGCGCACTGTAACAATATCTTCAGTTCAACGGTCAGTACGAGGCCGACCTATTTGTTGTATTATCTGCAACCGAACCTAAATCTCGTTCAAATCTGGCAACTAATTTTTTCTCTACCGAAAATTTAACTGATTGAAGACCTACACGACTTTTCATTATTCCAATAATCCCTTCAATGATTACATGCAAAAAAATAAANATCTGCAACCGAACCTAAATCTCGTTCAAATCTGGCAACCAATTTTTTCTCTACCGAAAATTTAACTGATTGAAGACCTACACGACTTTTCATTATTCCAATAATCCCTTGAATGACTACACGCAAAAAAATAAATAGTGTCATTTAATTTTTTTTTGTAAATAAGAAACATTTAGGTACAAGAAATTTTCTCGATACCAGTTGTTAAATATGCATCAAAATCGGTAAACCGTGAAACGTAGGTACAAATTTAAAATATACACGTACTATCTACCTGTATATTACTTTCAATGAGCTGAGTAGGGTTTATATTTGCAGTGACTACAAGCACCTATCTTTTAGTAAGCGACATCGTCCCAACACACACACACGTCGGATAAGTAAAAACCGGTCTTCAGTAAGTCCGTCCACTACATATCAATTATATTTTCTAGGAGCAAATTGGCCAACAGATTTGGTTTCACCGTCTTCTTTAGAAAAACTTACTCGGCAAATGGTTCAGCAAAATCGATTGGATAACCTGAACTAACAAAGGCAGAGTGTTGTAATTTTCACAGTTTTAGTAAACAAAATCATTGATCGGAACAACGCATGTGAAAATTTATTTTGATAGTTTAAAATTAACTTTCAGCTTTCGCTTGGTAAAGATAATTTGGTTCATGATAATGAACAAATATAATTAGAAGCAGTTCTAGTTCAATAATCGCAAGCGTATACAGAAAGCTCAGGAAGTGAACTGTTGACCGCCTAGATACATATATTTATAATTAAAATATGCTTGGCAATCAGTTTCAATAAAGAGAATATAACAATTTCCAATTTCAAGTTTGACAGAAACAAGATCTGCAATAAAACAATTAAAATTATTGACTTCTGAAAAAAATTAAAATTTATATTTTAATCACGATATTATGTATTACAATGACTTACATTGTTTAATAAATGAGCTCAGTAAAATATGTGCTTCTGACTTTCAGTAGTTAATAATTTATACATTCAATGAATGTATGAATATTATTAAAATTATATTTATTTGTTTCCAAACAGATATTTATTAACTGTAATAAGCACATTAAGCTTGTACAATGGACATACCTAATTAATAAAAATTGGAAACAATTCTGTCATTTACTATTTCCTTCCTTAGTTTTTTCGATAAATTTTAAAATAATACTCTAATATTTAATATTTTTTATAATACTTACATAGATAAAAGGTACTAGGTTAGAAAGAAATTATAATTGGAAATACGTTTATAATAATGGTATAACTACCCACTTATATAATTCTAATGCTTTCTTAACTTTATAAAAACAGTTTTCCGAATGCGCACCTGTGGCATCATGCGTAATTATTTGTGCAGAACATTCCACTACTAGTACTGTTTTATGCACCTACTTTATTCACTTCTAATGAAATACTAGCTAACGACTAAGAAAACATTGTTTTTGATTGATGAAGACATAAAGGCGGTTAATTAGTTAATTTAATAATTCACCGTTAAGGACGCAATTTATATGAGAACATTGTATATCAACATGCCTTATTAAAACAAGTTGTAACAAAACTGTATGTAATTTATTAGAACACTTAAGGTGTCAAGTGTGATTCGATACAAATTTCTAGGTAAAAATTGGCTTATAGGGACATACCAGCTTAAAATTAAATATAAACGCCAGTAGGCAGAAGGCAATACAGAAGTGTTTTATTAATATAATTGAAAAAAATAAGACAAAAAATTCATATTGGCTGCAGTAAGTAATAATAGAACAGTTAGATTCGACCAAGATTATACATACGAGGTCTGTTCGGAAAATAATCGAACTTTTTGAATTACATATTAGGTAATTAGTGATATGAGGTTGGCAGCATTGCGTTGCGCATAACCTCTGTAACCACATGTACTTGGATCGTTGATATCTCATTTAGTTTTCGGGATATTGTTATTTGAGTGTAACGTCTTTGTTTTACTGACGATTTTTGAAATACCTATGTGATTTTCTGGACGCCGTAAAATTTTGCCTGAAACTGGAGAAAACTTTCACGGGAACGTTTCAACTTTTGAAACAAGCTTAGGAAAATGATGCGGTTGTACACAATGTTATAAATGGTTTTGACGATTTAAAAGCGATCGTCAGTCAATTGAAGATGATCCTCGACCAGCAAGGACTTCGACTTCAACTAATGACTCCCAATTCGTCGACTGACTGTGAGAAAAACTGTAGAAGAGATTAGCATCTCAATTGGGTCAATCTATGGAATTTTGAATGCATTTGCAGCAGCATTTTGCAGCAAAATTTGTTCCTCGTTTGATGACCGAACAGAAAGAAAATCGTGTGGACATTTGTCGGCAACTCCTTGAACAATCCAATTACAATGAAACGTTCATTCAAAGGATCATAACGGGAGACGAAAGCTGGATTTACGGCTTCGACATTGAGACAAAATCATCATAATGTATTGCCAAAGGATCTTCACGCTCCAAGAAAGCACGTCAGTCTCGATCCAATGTCAAAGTGGTGCTCACTGTTTCTTTAGACTTTAAGCCTCAAGGTGAAACAGTGCTCCGTGTGTACTATCAAAGTGTTTTACAACGGTTGCGTGAAGAAATCCACAAAAACAGACCAGAGCTGTGGTGAAACAACTCATGATTAGTGCACCATGACAATGCGCCCGCACACTCAGCTTTGTCAATTCGTCAGACTTACTCGCCAGCCAGCCTATTTCCAAAATTAAAATCAATGCTGAAAGGACGACGCTTTCAGGCTATTGATGACATCAAAGCAAATTCGTCATAGACTTTAAAGGCCATTTGAAAAGAAGCTATCCAGGACAGTTTTGTGAAATGGAAACTCCTCTGGTAAAAGTGTGTGAATAGGGGAGGGGAGTGTTTTGAAGGAGACAAGGACAAGGATTTATGAAGTTTAAAAAAATAAAGCTCGGTTATTTTCTGAGCACACCTCGTAGCAATGTATTTTACTTTTCCAAAGTTTAGTACTGTTTGAGAAAGTATCTTAAAGAAGATTTATAAATACTCAGCTTGTATACAATAGTTATTGTCCCTTAGATTTTTCCATGCATAATTTTTATGTTATTTGATATGTACAACTGTCTTCTATACATAAAAATAAAAGTGTTTTCTTAATTTTGATTGAGAAATCTTCATAAACAAGATTTGTAGGTATTATGTTTGTATACCTACTTTTTTTCTAACTAAATAACTTTAGGATGTAATTTGGTATTTACATCTATTTTCTAGAAATCAGAATTGTAAACAAATTTTTAAACACTTGAAAAACTCGATTAGTCTATAGACTGCACGAACTTCAATACTAAGCGAGTCAATTGTCAATTGAACCTGCTATTCAATTATATCTTTGGGGCAATTTTTATTAATTGGGAACATTATTCAAGTTCACAGAAAAAAATTATATTTAAGTACAGGATATATTAATTATGTATATATGAATATTGGATAGATGTTTTATTGATAGACAATAATTCCTTGATATGTTTTTAATTAAATAAATGTATGGTTTATTCAAAGCAGCTGCAATATTTTTCTGTAAACCAACAGGAAAATTTTTTTTTGAAAAATGCAGAAAATTGTTTTAATTAAAAGTAAATAACTTTAAATTGTGAGAAAAAGTGAACATAACAAATATTTTTCCAAATTGTTATACAGGGTGTTAATGATAGGTTTTGTCAGACCTTAATGGCGTATTCTACCCATGAAACTAATCATGTTTTGCCCTATAAAAATTTTTTATAGGACGCTTCCCTCCGGAGATACAGGGTGTTAAAAGTTTCAAATATTGATTCATGAAGAAATGAAGATTCAACAGATTTTACCCTCGGACTGTGATCAACGAATGCGTTTTTGCAGATGGTTTTTACAGCAATGTGCCAATCAAGTAGACTTTCCTGCTTATGTTTGTGTAACAGATGAGGCGACATTTACCCGCGTTGAAGTGAATTTCCATAAAATGCACATATCCTCACGATTAGGGAAACTCATTTTCAACATCGGTTCTCGGTAAATGATTGGGTTGGCATGATAGGCGATGTGCTTGTGGATCCCTATTTCTTTGAAGGATGACTAAATGGACCAACATATGCTGACTTTTTGGAGAACGGGTTGCCTGAATTATTGGACGATGTTTTATCTTCAAGATGGGGCTCCTCCACACAGTACTCAAGAAGTAACGACACTTTTGAATAAAATGTTTCCTCAGCGATTGATTAAACGCTTTGGTCCTGTGTCGTGGCCACCTCGGCCACCCGATCTAACTCCAATGGACTTTTAACTTTGGAGTCACTTGAAGTCATTGGTTTACAATACTCCAATTGCTACGCTGGAAGAATTGCGAAGCCGTGTACTTGAAGCTGATGACACAATTAGGGGAATACCTGAACTTTGGGAAAATATTCTCCAAAATTGGGTGCATGGGTATCAATTTCAACATTTTCAAGTTTTCTTTTATTTCGTTCCACATTTTAATGGAGTTTGTTTAGTGCACGCAATTGGCAACTACAAATGCTTACGGATGTGTTTTGTTTGCGAACTCTTGCAGTAACAATAATGCATTTAAGATAATAATTACTATTAATTATTATAAGAAAATATCAGTTTTTTTAAATATCTATTTTTCTTTGTACTTTTGCTTTGAAAAATCCTTTCTATCTTTCAACGACGATTTGTTTACGCGGCTGGTCTACAGCACGTTACTCATCGTACAGCACACGGACAGGACCGTTCCAGAGAAAATATTTTGATCCATAATTGAACTTTAATGTACGAAAAAAAAAACGCAAAAATAGAACTTTTTCGTATAAGACTTTTCTATTACAAATATCGTTAGGAAGCTGTAGTTTAATTTTTATAGATTATACACACCACACCCTGTATATTACAACTTTTTTTCCAATGAAAGTTATCTTAAACAATACAAACACAGATTTAATTTTATAGAATCTCCAAAAAAGTGAGTGAGAATCTGGTCCTTAATTACGTAATTAGGTAAACCTTTATAATCTATATTAATTATTTTCATGCACAAGATCAAAGTCAACAAAAATAGCAAGTTTGATGATCAATTACAGAAACGTGGTGGTGATATCAGGTGTCCACGACAGCAGTGGCAAGCAATATCGAAAACAGGTGAGAATTTCCGATAAATACAGGTGCCCGGCAGTCAACAAATAAAGTTGCTTTATTGCATCTTCTGGCACAACATTGACGACAATAACTGCAAGTCGAAATTTATTTAAGTGTCTCCTAGATTAATGTTCATACGGCCGGTAGAACAAACACATGGAAGTGTATTTTATATAGAATGGATAAACGGAGGTGATATAAATCTAAAGAATTGTAGGTGATCGCTTATATAAAACACATCGTTTACATTTTCCATAGTAATAACAACGGTTAGACTCCTCGCACTGAGAACGGTGAGACCCGGTTGTAAATTTACCGACTCCGGTCTCGCACATGGGCCCCTCACGTGGACCCTCAATTAGACTATTTGCTTTACATTCATTACTACGGGCCACGAGGATTTTACTAACTGCCGGATTTATAGCGAGATTTGTCGCAGAAAATTTATCTAAGTGTGAAATATTGACGTTATACGCGAGGTTTATTATTGAGTTTTTAATTCGTTTACGATGCGGATTTATCTGTTTAGCTCCATCACAACTCACAGTAGGCTGAAATTAGTCGATTAATATTTCTACTTCCAGTGTGGTTAAAATGGTCATTGCATATTAGGGTGAAGCCAAACAAGCAAAAATATTTATTTTTTTTATATATCCCCTGTATCGTTAATCGATGACGCGATAGGAAAGCTTCATTCTTACAAAAATCCAAAAATCTACGACTTTATTTTCAGGTGGTGCACCGTGAGGTACTTACATTTTTAGTTCTAAATTGTATCCGCAAAATTGAAGTAATTTCGTAACTTTTTGTCATAAACATACGTTTCCTATCCCAAAGCATGGGAACCGGTGAAGCCAAATTGCGGGAAAGTGGAGTGTGCGAGGTAATCTGCTGACTGCGAGTACTTTGAACAGGTCCGGATTAAGCAATATTTTCACACTTATGACAAATATTCATTTTTCAAGTTTGAAGCTCAGAAAATAGTATATTTTAATATCTTGCTTATATTAAATAAACCATAAACCTAAAATTATTTAAATATATTTATTCCTTAAAGTAATGTTAGTTTATTTAATGTTTGTCTTTTAGTAGATTTCACTGAATTAAATATTTTAATTTCATGATTTATTCTCTATCGATATACTTTTCACATACAGTCCTCACAAGTTCTTATGCATATTTTTAAATCACATTCAAAAAGTTTTTTAATACATGATACACAATTTTATTTTTCTGTAGCTTGAGCGTACTGTTTTTATAGGAGTTATTAAAAAATATATATTATTATTTCTATTTCTTAAATTGTCATTTTTCTTTTTTAAACGACAGTTTGCTTACCACTCTTGGCAAGAGTTGGCACTACATTTTTGGATAAATTTCTAACGCGGTTTTTATTAATAATAATAAACTTCTCTTGAAAATGTAAAGAGCATATTACAGACGATTTTGGGAGCGCCCATTGTAGAGAGATGTGTGAAGCTCGTAACAGAGGCTTCATTATCTGTTTGCGGACCAAAAGCAAGAAATGGTTTTATTCGTACGCGACGATAAAAGCCAGGCAAGGCATAACACTTTTCGACAAGAAATCTCAGTATTTTCGTCAAAAAGATGATGCTGGAACTTCCGATTTAGGACATTAAAACTTATTTTTTGTGGTGTTTTTAAACGTATTTTTCATTCCTTTAGTATTTTCAAGTATTAATATTGTAGTAAAGATAGAAATATAGTCGTAAATAAAGTTCTGTTTGTAAGTCAAAAATTGATTTTTTTATAAAATTCAAACCTAATGCGCCACCTTAATATATTGACTTATTTAGCTGAAATTTTACATGAACACTTCTAATACTACGTATGATCGACTGATAGTACAGAAATCTTAAAATTTTAAACACAAATTTTTCACTACATCCTAATCTACATCTCCAAAATTTTATAATAACTAACTTTACCTACTTTACTTAGGTTTATAAACTTGGACAAAAAACAGTATACGTGTACAAAAATGCATAGAGGACCTA
This sequence comes from Anoplophora glabripennis, assembly GCF_000390285.2. NCBI lineage: Eukaryota > Metazoa > Arthropoda > Insecta > Coleoptera > Cerambycidae > Anoplophora > Anoplophora glabripennis. The sequence continues at coordinate 1,663,135 of NW_019416306.1, read as the reverse complement.
ACTGAAATGGTAGGTACCTACTCTGCGAATGTATTTGCTGGTAAGGTAGCTCTCTGCACAAGGATGTTTAATTAAACACACTTCATTTCAAGCACAGTCCGTACGATATTTGTTGAGATGGAATTCCAAGAAGACCACTGTGTCGCTTTCTTGGAATTAATCGCATTCGACATCCGAGGTAGAAAGACATTGGCAGAAAATTTCAGGGCACACCTCTGCTGCGGTAATCGAAACCAGCGATAAAATGACATTGGCGGAAAATTTCAAAGCACACCCCTGCCGCGGTAAATTGTTACAGTAGTTTCGATAACAGAACTTTATTGGCTTATTCTTTACTTGGAATTCTCAACAAATATCGTACGGGCTATAGTAATGGCATTAATTAACCAACAATTTCACAAGTGATGCAATTTGATACACTGAGGGACATTGATCAATATTTTTTTATTAGTGTTACAATATCACATGCTAAGGTTAATAAAAATTATTTTGCTAATACGTTTATTATATTAGTTTAATGCACCAAACAAGAGAGCGCGTTCCTATGGCGAATAGACACATGAATTTCTTTCACTAAAGGTAACTAAATAAGTTAGATAATTGACTTTAGTTGATGCCTACCTATTAACGTTAAAATAATTTACCTATGGCTGCAAGGATCGAAGTATAAATTGTATGATAGTAGTTTGATATTTTTTTTTGCGCGTAGTAATGATAGTTGACACGCAGGATGAATGCCTTGCCCGTCTTTCGTTCAAATAATGTAATATATTATATCAATAATGTAATAATAATAATAATAATAATAACCAACAAAGCTTTGACTGTGTTGTATATACGAGGTCTGTTCAGAAAATAACCGAACTTTATATTTTTTAAACTTTATTATTAATTTTTTATAGACCTTGTCCCCTTGAAAGTACTCCCCTATTCACACATTTTTCCCGGGAGTGTTTCCATTTCGTGAAGCAGTCCTGGATAGCGTCATTTAAAATCTGTGATGCATATTCTACTGATCAGGAACGAAACGTCAAGAAAGAAATCGCTGCTGTTTCTTTTATACTTTTTTTTTAACCGACCATCACACCAGAACCCAATTCCCAAAAAAATAAATATATTTTAATATCATACTATGTATCACATATTTGCAATATTTGTAGCTACTTTTGGTGTACCGCAAGGATCGGTTCTTGGTCCTATTTTCTTTAATATATTCATTAATGATATTGTAGTTGGAACTGATGTTAATTGTTTATTATATGCTGATGACATGAAGCTTTATACTAGTATAAGTAGCAGAAATTACTGTTTAAATTTACAATCTGCTTTAAATAAAATTGTTTTATTGTGCAATGTTAATAACTTACAGCTTAGTATTAAAAAGTGTTATGTCATGACCTTCTCTCTCAAACAGCAACCTGTTGTATTTGATTACTGTATTGATAATACTATTCTTACCAGGCCACATACCATCCGTGATTTAGGTGTAATATTTGAAAGTAAATTGTCTTTTTCGTACCATATTAATATGATTACGAATGAACGCTTTAAAATGCTTGGTTTTGTACTACGCTGTTCTAAGGATATTAATGATTTCTCTACTTTTAAATTAAGTATTATATTGTGTGGTCACCCTACTACAATATTTATATAACTAATATTGAAAGATTTCAGAGACGTTTCTTAAAGGCTGCAATTTTTAGAGAGGATGGCAATTATCCACCCATTGATCAATGTGATCTTTTAAACTGATTTTCATTTTGCAGTTTATAGGAACGTAGAACGATTGCACAATTGATATTTTTATATAAGTTATTACATTCTGCAATTGACTATCTTTCTTTACTTTCATTGTTAAATTTTCATATACCTCAAATCATTAAATTATCATTATCAACAGTATCCATGTTCTAGCCAAAAGGCGCATATACTAACCCAGTCATTGATAGAATTAAATTCGGTCAAAATTTCTCCCGTGCGAGTTAGATTGATCTTTGTTTTCTAATCTTTCACAGTCTCCCATAGAAAGAGCTACTAAAGCTCAAATTAGGACATCTTGTGGATCATAAGAAAAGTTGATTTAAAAAATGTTATTTGTTGAGAATGAGATTATTATGAAACACCTTTACTTATAGTATTTTTTGCTTAATAAAATACTTAAGAATCTGTATAAATAAGCATTGGCTCCATTGTAGCTTGGACTTTATTCATTTAGAAGATCAGTAAAAAAATCAAATTATGGCCAACTGTCAAAGCAGGTACTTGTTATGAATATATAACTAATTGGAAAATGGAGGGTATTCCAAAAAGCGATAAATACATACGTACAAAAGTTGGATTTATATCTTCCAAATGAAATAGCCAATTGTTTTTTATATGCACTGCTTTAAAATCTTAAGAAAATGCACTAAAGCCAGCCAAGCTGGTGCAGCCTGGCGGGATCTACCTACTACAATCGCGCTTGAAAATAACAGCCATGTATACCAACTCAGTATGAGTATATATACTCATTTGTTACACTACGTTTTAGACCCGCCAGGTTGCACCAGCCTCAGTGAAATTCGGCCTTAAAACTTTACTCTTTGCCATTTTTACTAGGTGGAAAAACAGAAAAGATAAGCGGAATAGAATGTTATGTACATCCTCTAAAAACTTGTCACTAATCAAACCTATCATCTTCTTAATATGCGTTCTATATTAAGAAGATGATAGGTTTGATTAGTGACAAGTTTTTAGAGGATGTAACTTTTAAGTAAAGTAATAGTTATAAATTTCTTCTTATGTTAAGCTTAGGTATAGTTGAAAATTTTTTTTATGAAATAGGTCAACTCCACCACAGTCGCCTCACAATCAATCCGTAGCCATTTATGCCATTTCCCGTGTTGATGCATATCTATGTTTACTATGTACCTAACATAAATTCAACCCTCTTTCAGTTTTAAACATTTTTTTCTCCAAAAACCTATTCAGCTAAATACGATATTAAAACATACACTAGAATGAGATTTTGATTGCTGAATATTTTGTTTTAGTATAAGGTGTTCTCTATTTGAGTTAAATTTTAACCATCTTTAAAGCATATGTATAGTATCTACAATTTAGAAGAAAAGTTTCCTGTACTTTCATTTTCAAATTTCTGAACCATTTCCCAAAGATCTATCTTTTTTAACGACAATCTACTGCTATTGTTTCAAGAGTTTATAAAACCAAATTAAAATCTAGTTTTTCAAAAATTAAGTGTAGAATATGGCGAAATAAACATAACGTAAATAGTGGTAAAGTGGGTATTGAATACATTTTGTATTATGAGTAAGATAATAATAATTAAGGGGGGCGTTTATATGCACAATCTTTTTTCAAGTATTTTAGAAAATCTAAACAAGTTAGAAATAATATCTCTTCACTGTACCGGTTGTATAAGTTTTCTTCAGGGTACACGACAACTAACAATATATTATACATTATACAAAATAAGGAAAAAAGCATATTTTCGTATGTTTATCTTCCTGAATTATATTATGCACGCTTGTTGAACATACAGAAAATCGCGTCACCCCGCAGAATGCTTTTAGGGAACTATTAACACATGCGTAATCACAATTATTGAGTAGGTATCTTTACAAATTTACTGGACAACACAGGAGATGTACATTTTCTGATGTTTACATGTTCTCCGTAATCTTTCAATGCGAAAAATTAAAAGTTGTTCTTCTAGCTTAGCGTTACGCCTTGTTACTCCCTGGATTTCATCATTTTCCTTAAAATAGTTGTACCTATATATTAAAAAAATATTTTTGTTCCTTTGAAATCATATAACGAGAAGTAGATAAAGACCTACTATAAAAGACCATCTCTATGTTTCGAAAACGCAGGGAGTTTAGTAAGTTTTTTTTTAATTTTCAATGTTTTTGTTAAGTGTTGATTTTTAGAAAATGATCAGATTTTTTTCTATTTCCGAATACCTAGCTTTATAATAAACCATAACCACAATAATTATTTTATAATAATGGGATATGTTTCACGACTTGAAAATTTTAAGTTAAATTTTAGCTGGAATGTTGCCTTTTTAAACTAATTTTATTTGGAGGACATTTTTAATTGTGTCAGACAAAAAGAGAAAGCCAGACGTAAAGAAAGAACATTGCGACTTTATATAAAGTATGTCGTTTCCAATTTTTTGAAAATGCAGTTAAAAATCGCAATTTAAATATCAGCCTACTATGAACATTATTAATAACTATAATAGGTAGGTACATAGGCAAATTAAATAGGTAGGTAGGCATATAAAAATAATTCAAGTTGTTTTTTTATGACGTGCATTTTTTACAGTAGATGAAGTAGATAGAGGCAGATATAATGCAAAATATTTTTTTGTTAATAGAAAAATAATAATAATAATATATAGGTATCGATGAATTGCTATAAATAAGTAAACACTTACAAATAGGTAGGTACCTAGGTAAATGACACTAAAAACTATTCTCTTCTAAAAAGAAATTACCTATAGGAAATTTCATTTAATACAAAATATGCAAATAAAAAAATACATGGTATAGAAAACACAATTTGAACGGTTCATATTTTATTTCCATTCATTTCAACTGGGAACCCGCGTTCCGACGGATCACAACTAGTCATCTGAAGCTAAAGTATAAAAGAGATTCTTCCAAAGAATTTCTTAATTCTTAATAGACATTATTTTTTTTACAAAATTTAAAATTTATTTTATTACCATTACTTTAATTTTCGTAATTCTGGACACACATGCTTGTCTATAGCAATAATAAAACCTAGCTGTTATTGCCTAATCTGTATGACCTTACCTTCAAAAACAGAATACTAGACATATCCATAAAAAACCGTAGCTACTAACCAAGAAAAACAACACTGCATAAGTGTACTTAGAACTAGTCATAAAATACCAGCGAACTTAACGATCCTTTCACGTCCACAATCAACTTCAAACTGACTCATAAAACATACTACTTGATCAACACGCTATCAACATTTAAATATAGGGAAATGTCTGCATTACCATTTAATACAGTATTACTGGTTTATTAATTTTTCCTTGCATCTTGTGAGCGTAGTTAATACTTATGTCGAGGCGTTAATGACTACACTGGAAACTAACCGTTTTGGATATAATTTTGAACTAGCGACGGTGACCTCCCTACAGCTTAGTCTGAGCCTATCAACTATGATCCTTATGATGCATTGCACGCAAGTGTAAAATCGAAGATTATAAAAACAAATCGAGCCGTTACCATCTTGATTAATTATCTTTAGATGCTGCTGCCAATGTTAATGTAGGTGTATAATTTTATTTTATACAATATACGACTCCATCCAAACAATACACTTTTTCGTTTAACTTCAGTCAAAATATTTATTTTATGACTAGTAGGTACGTGAGAAATGTAATAACTGCACGGATACAAAACACTGAGCCTTCTCTTATTTAATTTTGTTTCATCTGGAAATAATAGATAGCAAGTGAATTCCTGTATAAGAAATGTCATTTCGTACATCTAAATAAAAGTAGGTACTAAATACAATACGTTTTTTAATAAAAAACTATAATAATTATATTCTTTAAACACACCACATACCTAATTACATTCATTCGTAACAAATAGCTTTATATAAAAATGAGTCTAGTTTGCAAGAAGTGATGACGCTTTTTTCTTTATTTTTACTTAATTTTAAATGTTTTTAGATACATACATACAAAACATGTTTCACTGAAATCAAGTTAGGTAATTGATACAAAATTTCGTGAAAATTCAATTCAATATATTTTGTTTTCATCCTAAATGAAGAAAATAGCAGGGATTATAGAATTTGAATGGAAACTGCTAAATTTTTCTAATCCAACCTGAACTCGCAAATTGGATCGTTATGATAACTCGTCTCTCCAGTTAGTAAGTATCGATTAAATAAATACACATTTCTTTAATAGGTATTTTGTATCGCATAATGCGCTTACTAATGGAAATTACATGTTTGCTAATATTATTTAAAACTATTGTAAATACTTAGGAAGGATTATTGTGAGAAACTATACGGAGTGCTATAATTTGCAAATAAAAGTCTTGTGGATATGGAGCAAGACTTTAAAATAATTACCCAATAAATTTGGAGGCTAAAGAAATAATGTAGAAGATGATTATGCTGTCACAAAACAGGTGGAAAACCATCAAGAAATCAGTGCAACATCTAGATCTCATAAACCCACAGTGCTGAAGTAATAGCGCATTTAACCCTCGTAAAATCTACTAGAAGTGTGTAATACACCAAACGTCACATAAACTTGAACCGTACGACCTGAGCCAAGTTGCGACAGTGAGCCAACGAGTTAGAAAAGGATGTACAACATCATAAGCGTCAAATAGTGGTGTCATAAACTTGAAGCCAAAAAGCTGGAAGACGAAACGGACGGTTTGATCAACGACGTGCGGCTATGAGATAGGTGCTGTTCAGAGATGATAAGGAATCCCTAATTACCCAGTGGGGAAGGTCTGTTCTGTAGCAGAGAAAGAGTTTTGATAATACCCGCAATTGTCCCGCAAGTAAAGGGAATTGGCTCGTAATAGAGTGTTTACCAGCGCACAGTGGGTCGTAATTTCAACTCATTTGTGTAGAAACGGTCGCGTTATAATAACGGTTATGGTTATTGGCCACCTGTTTAGAGACTTCTGATGGACGGACGCCTCTATTCAATACTGCAGCTTTATATGCCCTTACACAATTTGAATTACTTTGTGCTATTGCATTTTTATGATGCTGGCCCCTATATCAAAGGGAAAAATAGAAAATAAAAAATTCCCCCACCTGCTTTATTGATTTAAACCAATTTAAGTACATCCACTTTTTTTAAATTCTACTAAATAAGGATCTTTCAACACGAGAATACAAGGACATTTATGAAATGCAATAAAGAAGAATGAGGGGATAACAAGAAAATGAAACGTAACTATACAGGAAAACTCTGCAACGAAATGCTAGTGTTTTATTGAGTGAATGAAACACAAAAGTAGTGTTTGAAACTGATACAGATAACTAAGTACTTACTTAGCTGTAGATTTAAATTTCTCAAAACATTTTTAGATGGGTAAGAAAAATTGTAGTATAAAAGTTATCCATAACGACGCATGCATACAGAAAAGTTAATGTTCCGGGAGGTATTTTATATGTAAGTAGACACCTCATTAACAAACGTTCAGAAAATTTCGGTTATAATTATTATGTTTTATGGTGATGTCACACAAAATCAAATACGGTCGAGACTGTACATTAAAATAAAACAATACAAATCAGTTCGGTCAATGAACGGCGTTTGCGGTAATAATAACAATTTGTTCGCACATGTTTCCAGTATACTTCTTGAGACCATGGCGGTATTTGTTTACATTAATCTGTGTTTCCTATTGTTCGTAAATTCGTTATAAATATGTTTAATTACCGCTGTCTGTCTGAAGCGTAGAAGTTTCCAACTTTATTTGGAACAAAATAAACTATAGGTAGGTACCTATTTTAATGTAAAAGTGCAAAGAAACAGTTCTAAGGAATTTTAAAATTATGCTACATCCATAGATCCACAGAACACAAATCCACTGCATTTTAAATTGTTGACTTAGGATTCTTATCCCCTTAAACCTATTTCTAAAAAAAAACCGTAGGTATATCCTTACTGATTGATTACATTAAAATATGGTTGCTGAAACTAGTGAGTAAAGGGAAATCTTTGCACAGTTTATAGTACAAGGAAAATTTTTTAAAGTACGAAAGACAAACAGGCACGTCAGTGGCGAGTGAGAAAAATCTATATTTATATTTTCGGTATTTAACATTATTTCATCGCCAGAACTTGCTTAATGTATCCATTTAAGAGAAGGTAAGTATGTAAGGATAGTTGGTATGTTTTATATGGTATGAACTTTTATTTTACATTATTTTATTATTCACCGTTTGCCATCCGCAAACAAAATAATGTAAATAGGTATATTATTTTTCCGCATTTCTCAAGATAAAAATATACATTGATATTTACCAAGTCTCTCCTTCAGAATTTTATCAGAATACCGCTATGCCGTTTTGGCAAAAATAAAGATATCATCGCCACATTTCGTTTAAATTATTTCATAATAAATTCAGTTTTACTTTTTACAAGTACCTAGCAGCTCTAGGGCTGTACGATTCTGACTAGAATTTATTCGTCTCTTCAGAGTAACAAAAGAATTATTATATGATTTAAGACGCTATGGCAATCAACCTTACTTTTTTAAATAATGGTTATCATTTTCCTTTCCCTTTTTTTATGACACCTAATAAAGTGTTATTTTAAAGGTGTTTTAATAAGTTATAATCCCACATATTTTTGTGGTCATGTGGTCACATCTCATTATTAATAAAATACCTAATTACCTATGAATAGGAAAAACTTGTATTAACTGTGATAATTTCACTGACCACAATTATATTGCTGTAACAGTTAGTATCTATTCAACAGCGGCGTACATGTATGAGAAAAGACTGTTCTGTTCATTAAAATAATAAGAGTAAAATAAAATAAATCTTTAAAACTTCATAAAAAATGGTACTTTGGCAACACAACATGAAAATGCAACTTTTTTCATAAGTGAACAAATTGTCGACGGACCCCGTTAGCGGCAAGTGACACAAATTCATCAATGAAAAAGAGTATTTTATCTCTAGTTGGACATGACATTTCTTAATGTCTTCATATGTATAGGTAACATTTTATCATTTCATTTTATTTTTTTTAAACCATTCCAAACATTCCGATGTAATTTAATGTTAATTAATAAAAAGGTTGATTCAGATTAAGTTATTTTAACATTTTATTTAAAAATGTATTATTTTCATTTTCGTATTAAGAGAAAAAAATAGCATTTACGGCTTAAGAAGAAAATATGTTATTAACTAAATCTTTATTTCGCATACCTACATGATAGAAAAAAAAGTTAATAATATAAAAATACTAAATAATAATTTAGAGCAAATGCATTCGGAATTCAAAATTATTTTCAAACGTTTTACCTATTTACCCACCATAGGTTTATCAGACAAATAATACACAGGAAGGTCCTTGCAATTTGTTACGGTTAGGAGAATACCATTAGACCCAATACGAGGGTTTTTTACCCTCTTTAATTGTATATTTTTAAGGTCGACTATGACCTAAATAGAAGTTAGTATGAATGCCCTTTTTTAGCATTTGTTCCGGTCTTTATTTAACTTCTCAGGTTTTCTTGGTAAAGTCCAATTCGTTAAATTGTTCCAAATTTTGAAATTCTTTATAGACGGAAGAATGTGCCCTAACCTTCTCTTGAGCATAAATTTTTAGTTTCATAGGTATTCAAATTTGTAGACAGACTTAGAAAATCGGTATTTAATAAAAGTAATGAATGTGCAATACCCCCAATCCCAATTGTCTTCATGTTTGCGTGTTATTACTAGCATACTATATTCTATTTCTGAATACTTAGTTTTACTCAAATTGGTTTTAAAATGTCTAGATAGTGTAACAAATTTATAAACAACTTTCATTTTATTATCCGTATCGATGTTAAAACGATCAAATAAATCAAAGTAAAAAATAATTAATACCTAATTTGATTAGATATGTAAGTAGGTAGGTACTAAATAAACTAGATGTGTAGGAATTATAAGTATTGAGAAGGGGTACCCCCAGTTTAGAATTTGATTAAGTTACATAACAAATTTTTGTAACAATTTACCTATGCAAGTGTTTTAAAACTATGTTTTTAAGGAAGAGATAGATACCTATATAGTTTTCCATTTCAGTTTAAATATTTCAAAATGATAATTCAAACGGTTCCTCTTAACACGCATTATGTGTTGTTAGTTAATAAATGTCCCATAAAAAAACCGTAAAAAAACGAAATTAGTTCTATTTAATAGTAATCAATTAAACTACCGTATAGTTAATTTATGGAAGATGCAGATTTAACAAAATAATAAAACTATTTTGAAAATGTTAAACGAAACAATTAAATTTAAATTTTAAAATTATTACCTTCGGCACATGGAGCGAATAAGAAAACTGGGAATTAAATACAGGTTTGGTCAATAATTTCAATAAATTTATAACGAGAAAATAAAGCCATTGAAGCAGAAGTAAGACGGCAACATTGGCAGTCCTCGACCGCGCAGTGCTATTTAAATTTATGACCTATTTCATAATTATAGGGAGAAGCATTAGTCTGTAAACATAATTTTTGCTCCCAATTAGGTATTTGCTTCTTTTAATTTTATCTTTCTTAATCGTTTTATTATTATTTTTTCAATGCAAATTGCAATTTTTGTAGTGAACGACATGAAATAAAATAAAGGAAGACAATAAAAAATACGTACCTAAGTTGGATAAGTATTTTGGAATTAGGACTTGTCAGTTTTAAAATAACACTAAATAAAACTGTTTTCTTTAGGTGATAGATAATTCATTTTAGTCAATAGTGTACATTTTTGAACAACTGCATTCAAACTCTGTTAGTATTTAATCCATGAGAAATAATCTACTATAGGTACTGAAATCTCTATTCACAAAATTTCCTTGATTAGATTCAAAAGCAGTTCTTTCAATTAATTATGACCCACCAGGTAACTTATCATTCTGTATCAGAAGACTAAGCATAACCCAAGTGTATCAACTATTAATTCCAAAGCGAATTTAATAGTCGGATAGTTAGACCTTATGGAAAGTTGAGGTTAGGTAAGTAATGGTATTTATCAGCTGTTTCTTGCATCCCCTAAACTGTACGGTGAAAATTATGGCAGCGGTAACGGAAAAAGTGTTTCTGCTAATCATAAAAATTAAATCATGCTCGTGCAAGCAAAAACAGGGGCATTATTTAATCGTATAGTAATCTGGGAAGTCAGTTTGTCTGATTATAATGACCAGTTATCGAGAGGGTTTGCTAGCGGTGTATAATTTCCTTATTCATTCATATAGGACTATTATAAGGCCCGGGCGAACAATAATGGGAAGTAATAAACTGCCACTGACCTTTCAGATCCGTAGTTGTATCCGGAGGCCTATGAGGACCCGGAAGAAGCCCGGAAGCTGAAGTCCATCGGTCACTACAGAAGGAAGCGTGTGTTTCAGAGGTGTTGAAACGTGAAACGTGCGATAACTTTTCGCGTGCTAACTTAGCGATACAGGAAGAACCAAGTCGCTTATAGACTTATTTGTCTGCTGTTCATATGATATCATTGACTTGATGCCGCGGACACAAACTTGTCCTATGCTATACGTGAGTTAAGTGTTAGAGAATGGTTTACGGCTGTCGTGCGCTCCGCCCGATCGAGTTGAGAGGCAAGGGGGCCCAGATCACTTTATGGGCGGACCAACACAAGCATTTCTCTCGCTCTTATTAGTGTTTGTGAGTAAGTTAGAGCGGTATGACTGCGCTGGGGACGCAAGATAATGGTTGACGCTCCCCGCTAACCATGCTTTATGTACGTCTCTCTCGTTCGCACCATATTTATGAGGTTACTTTCTCGCTCCGACACGCGTCGGTGAAGTGCCGGTGACGTAACCGTGCCATGTGACTGTGGTCAACCCCCAATAGCGTGTTTCGGCGCCAAGTTAAAATCACATGGCCAAATCAAATGAAACTGGCAAAAGTCGCTTTATCTCTTCATGTTAATATTAATGCAAAATTACAAACACGACATGACCGGATTTCATTTTAACACCTAATTAACAACCAAAAAAGTGCAACTGACAATAAAATTGTTAATTGCCCATTAAGTCCATATACCTTCAAGGACGGTTTCCTGTAAAGAAATAATTGAGACGTAGAAGACGGCTCGTCTTGAACTGAGGACTACTGTCGCTTTAAGTGCTGTTACTTAATGACAACAATAATTCTTTTACAAATTGGAACTAATGGCAAATGTCTACTTTCATATAAGATGATATAGGTACGAACACAAACCAGGATAATTTTTAAAAAGAAAAGTACCTACATACCTACCTATTTCTGTACAAAACGTGTAAACTTATGTTCTATAACTAAAAATATACAGGCAAGTAACATGTATCGGTATTGAAAATCTTTTGAGATACCTCGTTGAAAATAAATTATACTGGATTCCGAGATTTTTTGAGAATGAAGCTCACTAACTTTGAAACTTTCACGGAAAATATCTAGTGTTGCCAACATCGAGTCTGTGCTGAACCGAAGAAATATTATTTGAAATAATTTTCGCATGAAGGAAAGTCAGGAGGAGGAGATACATAGAAATATATTAATAATTTTATAACAATAAACATAAAAAAAATTCTTTTTGTAAGTAAGAAAATTGTTTTTCTTAAATATACAAAAATAGATAGAGTACAATACTTATAAAAGAGATAAGGTAGAAGACCCTATGAGCGTCACTAGCCCAGTATTCGTCATAACAGTGAATTATATGAAAATATTGAAATTTTGGGTTACGTGAATTGTGAAATAGTGCAATTTAATATTTCTATGTTTGTTTTTCGATGTTAAGTTGTTATTAGGCGTATTCCCGCCAAATTTTACATAAGTAAAATAACGGTCAAATACTAGACGCGCGCTAACAATTATGTTATTCTCTTGTTCTTAGTGTTTCACCCTAATGCTAAAGCATAATACGACTATAATATTTTGGTTTTACAGAATTTATATTATTAAAAACAAAGACTAGTAATCGTCACATATTTTCTTTATATTTGAAACTTTAAGTCTCGTTTTAAAATTATGACGATTACTGGTGCACACTTATGACGATAATTGAATCTCTAATTTTTAACCAGATGCCTCGAACCGAATATTCGAAGATTAGCATGGAAAATGCAATAAACGTCGTTAAGAAACATGGTATGAGCATCAGAGGTGCTGCCAATCTATTCAAAGGGCCACGTATGACTCTGTCTGACAAATGCAGAGGAAAAACTCCAATCATTAGGAAAATGGGTCCTTCTACAATTTTAAGTGAAACAGAAGAAGGGAACTTGTGCACTTAGGGGAAAATGGATTTCCAGTTAGCAAGGACCACCTACTAGGCAGCGTACAGCCCAAAACACCACTGATATTACATAAAAAAAGCATTGAAAAAACACCCTCAGTGCCCACATGCGAAAAATGGAATGAATACCATAGGAAAAAAGAAGAGAAGAAAATGCAGAAAAAAATTGAAGACGAAGAAAGAAAAAGAAAGAGATTACAACAAAAAACTGAAACGGCAGATAAAAAAAGTTAAAATAGTACTAACGATATGAATTAAAGCAACTGGTTTTGTTCCATATGCGAAGAAACTGCAGTAGAATATATGATTTGTTGTATGAAGTGCCACCAATGGCTGCACAGCAGATGTGCAAAAGTTCCTGCAAAGAGTAAAAAATTCTATTGCGATTCGTGCAAAAATCAAAAAATAATTATTTTTTAAATATGTAAGTAAATAAAATATTTTTAATTAGTTAGAATCGTATAATTTCATCTGTATTCTCCTATCGCTGTTGTGACTAATACTGGTACTATCCACTGACGATCACTAGGATATGGCAATTTTTGGCATGACGAATACTGGTATACCAATTAATTTTTCATTACAATGCAAATATAAACATATTAAAGTTAAATACAAATAAAAAAATGTTACTTCATGGTCAGTTTAAAGTCAAAGAGTGTGCTACCGAAATTTTAAAGAACTGAGTCAATACGTAATATTTCTGGAAGTTAATTTCTACGACTCTAACCCTGAAGGTGGCAAACACTGATGCCACTACCTTATGTACATCAAAATCAAACATTACATTCTATTTATTTGGAAAATATTATTTGTCCTAGACTCTAATAGTTTTTTATCATTTCTTGAATTTTTAATTTTTTGATTTGATGTAAACCTTTGATCACTCTGTACACTTATAATTAAACATTTTAGTTCTGAAGCTTTTAATTAATAGATCATAGGTGATGTCAACCCTTTGAAACTCTATATACCTACTTTTTTGTCCCTGAGTAGGTATAACTTTTCGAAGTTGAAAAATGATCGTGAAACCCAGGTCTTCGGATTAAAATGACATCGTTGGCAACCCTAAAAAAATCAGTCCATTTATGCAACAAGATACAAAATTTAGCACTGCAATTCTCTGAATTCGCTATTTGTTAACACAGGTATGTCACACTTTGTGGGAAAATATTTATGTTTAAAGCTTTTGTTTTTTATTTTAGGTGGAAAGGAAAAAGCTCAAATGCATTTGATATTATTGGTTGCATTTGACATCATAAAAACAGTTACATATTTACATAGAAGTTGTAAATTGGTTTTAAAGGTTTAATGCTTAAGGGTATAGATTTATTCACTTCAAAAGCGGATCTGAGCAGTAAAAGCACAAAAATTCCGTTCATTTGTTGCGACAGAGCAGATGATTATTTATTGATTTATATTTCACAGCTTGCTGTAAATCCAAAAAATCATTGATTTCCTGAATAACTTTCGGAAAGTCAGGCAATAATTTTAATAACTTCAACATAGAGGTTGTTCGTTCGTTGGCATTTACAGTACACCGGATGAATGTAGTAAACATTATGTTGGCGAAAATTCATGACCTTTAAATGTTAAAGCCGGATAACATCGGGACTGTATCAGAACATTTGTGGTAAAACATTTATGATATTTTATGGTATAACACAAAAATTTGGGAAAAGTATGTAATACGCGCTTAAAAATAAAGGATATACAGGGTGTATCTAAATAACACCGAAAAAATTCAAGGGGCGATTCTCCGATGAAAATTAATAGGGGTCTTTGGTATAAAATTTTTTGAAAAAACCCTTCCCTGAAAAGTTACGCCACTCCTAAAATTACAAAAAAAAATGTTTTTCTTTTTTTATCTTCCATGTACATCAAGCTAAAGAAACCAAACTTGGTGAACATTATCTGTCAATAAAACTACACTTTTTGAATTTTTTTCAACCCTGAACTATTTTTGTAAGGGGTTGAAATAATCAACCCCTATGACATTTTTTCTTATAATTTTTTTTTCGATAAAATTTTTTCCTTTT